>NW_006399832.1:4029391-4042708 GCF_000299155.1 Elephantulus edwardii
GTTCTCACATTCCATGTCACAGTCACCAGTGTCTGCTTACAACTGTTCCTCTTCCTTTGTATTTCCATACTTGAAAACTCAACCTCCTTTGCCGTTTCATAGGGTTGCACAATTTGATGGGTGGGGGGTGAAGGAAATGGGAAGCATCTTTTATGAAAAACAATGTATTCAAACTTTGTAAATAAATCAGAATATTAAAAAATTTTTTTTAAACGTCATCTGAAGGATTAGATCAATTCCATTGGCCAACATAAAGATTTTTAGAGAAGCAAGGCAGTCAAGCCAGTTATTGGTACACTGACTTTGACTTGTGACCCTGTCTGTCAGGACAAAACAGACCTGTGCTCCATATGGTTTTCAACAGATGGACCACTAAGCCTTTCTTCCAAGGTACCTTTGGGTAAATTAAAAAAGCCAGTCTTTGGACTAGCCGCTGGATGCCTTAAGTATTTGCACTACTCAAGGATTCCTCGGGGGGAAAAATATATTTACCCAGACACACAGCTTTTAAATTGGTGTTCTCATATCTTCTCTTTCTCTCTTGCTGTATATTAAGCAAATTCTAATGGAATATGCATTATATTTTGTCCACTCTATCTTTAACATGCTTTTCAAGTCTATTTTCTCACTTCAGTCCCACTGCCTTGAATCTGGCTTGCCCTCCTCTCATATGAACGCCTTAAGTAAGTTACGTAATGTTTTCAGTTATTAACAGAGCTGTATTTGTGAAACCTCCAGACAAATCAGGCCACATCATTGTTTAAAGACCTCTGATTCCTTTCCAAAGCATTCAGAAAAAATTTAAACTCTTCAGCCTGACATACAGAAACCAAATGGCAATGGGCTTGGTTCTTTGTTGTTGTTGCTGTTCTTAGTCAGGACCAGAGCCAGTATGATTCCATTCTTTTTTTAAATAAAACACAAACCTACTTAAACCTATGTTTTAATTACACAGAAACAACTTCGCCCCTTTCTTAGGAATGTCATGTCTTGTGAAACTTCACTTTTGTACATGTTGATTTCCTTGCTTCAGGTGTTCTTTCTCTTTTTCATATGTCTGACTTCAATTTTAAGTCCTAGATTACATGTCAGAGGATTCTGGTGGCACAGTCCAAATTGGGTATTTGGGTTTCTAACTCGAAGGCTGCTGTTCTTCTCCAGTGGTTCAGATCTACTAGCTGCTCCATGGGAGAAAGATTAGTAATCTCCTCCTATTCAATTTACAACTTCAGAAACCCATCGGAGGGTCAGCTATGAGTCAGTTCCGACTCTGGCAATCAATAAGGGAGGTAAATATGACATATTCCACGTATCCTTCATAGGGATTCCTGTTGTTGTTGCTGTTGTTGTGTACTGTCAAGTCAGAACCGACCCATAGCTGACCTTCTTGTGGGTTTTCACAGGCAGTTAATCACATAGCAGGAGATTGCCCATCCTTCTCTCTCAGAGCACCTGGTGGATTCGAACCGTATGCCTTCAGGACTGCAGCGCAGCTTCTTCACATTAGGCCACCAGTGCTCCCATATAGGGATCTCTAGACAGTCTTTATAGCCATAAAAAAAAACCTAAACAAACCTCCAATAAAGTTTAAATCTCCACTTGTAATACACAATACTACAGTAAAGGGAGTGCAGCACTTCTCTCTGTGTATTATAACTTAATTGCACATAGGTTTTTCTCCCCCACAAACTCTACTACAGACAAAACAATGTCTCATTGTTCATATCCTCAAGACAGCACATGATGTGCCAAGGAGAATGCTCAAGGCTTTGGAAGAATAAGAACTGAATGGAGAAGATACTGCCAAAAATACAGAATGAAAGCACTAAAATGTACATTTTATTATTGTCATAGTTTGCCATGCTATGGTCCAGCCATGCCAGACCTTGATATTTTGAGGCCTCTGCTCTGCGTAAAACCTTGCTTGCAGAAAACAAGAAGACATGAAGCCCTAGTGACAAAGAGCAGAGACTATATAGTCTTCAGAATGGTAGCAGATCACCCTAATAAAAATGAAAATTCTCACAACTGCATTCATAAATAACATCATGAAAAGGAAGAAAAGAGAGAAGTTGTCAACTCTTTTATTTGGATCCATAATCAACACCATGGAAGCAGTAGTAACCCCTTCCGAGGTGGACTGTTGTTCTTATTTTTGAGGGTGAGCTAAGATGACTCCATTCTACTTCTATGACATTAAATAAAGCACATTCATTACAGGCATGGTAGCCAAAGCCTATGTTTCAAATTAAACGTAAAACCCCTAATATTTACTCAAGTCGTCCTGAAACTATTTTTTAAGGAGCATTTATGCAATGCAATGTTTGACCAATGGCTTGAGGCATTCAGGACAGATAAATGCTTTGACTCTCCCCCCACTAACAGTTAATCTAACTTTACATCTTGATTAAAAGCACCAGCATGGGAGAATTCCTGCTGGACTGGCATTGAGAGTGGAATGGAATTGGCAGCTGACTCCAAATGACTGATGTCGCCACCAAAAGAGCTGAAGATAAAGGAAGATGGATGCAGGGGGAATGGCAAGTTCATGAATCAATGGGGAATTAAAAAGCAAAAGATTACAGATAATTGTAAGAAAAGATTTTCTCATTTTAGCAGTGCACAAGTCATTGCTTGTCATGATCAGATACCAATGGGACTTGTCTTTTAAACTTTAGTAAGCTCAAAAGACTTTATTGAGCTGAAAAGACTGTTGAGAGACAGGAAAACTCTCTAAGAATCAAATGAAACTGGAAAACAGTATCTAAATTCTTATGTACCAGTAGGTAAACAATTTAAATTGTTTTTCCTGAAACTTAAAGCATAGTCACAGATCTTGGAAATTCTTAGATGAAAACTGTAAAATGTGTATTGCTTATACTTAGGCGTGAGCAATGCTCATTAGGGAGCTCTGGTGGTCTAGTGGTAAGAAGCTGTGCTGTAAATCTGAAGGTACACAGTTTGAATCTACCAGGGTGGAGAGGAGAAACATGGGTAATCTCTTTCCGTGCAATTAACTGTCTCTGGAAACCCACCAGAGGGTCAGCAATCAGTCAGTTTTGACTCAACAATTCACAACAACAACAATGCCAGTTTTAATCCACATATTTTCAAATCTGCCTAACAAGAAGCACAGGAAAAGTGTATTTGAGCATTTAGGGGAAGCAAAAATGTTAAATGCTTGCTACATCCCCTTCATCCCTTTTTCGTACAACTAAAACTCTTATTTCCTCTTTAAAGAATGTTTGGTTTTTATTTATTTCTACTAGTAAAATTAGGAATGTCAGGGCAAGGTAAAAGATTTTGACACCTAAGAGAATTTAATAATTTATTAATAAATTCTTTGGTTCCCTTTTCAAACAGGAAACTCCTTTAAGTGACCAGCTATGTTTTTGCTAGGCAGTAAGGCTAACTGAGAAGACACTAGAAAGTATTACAGATATGCCGGAAAGTCTGGCAAGTTCAAGGACAGCAACAGAGAAGTAAAAATACTATCTGAATATCCTGCGCGATGCTAAAAGAACAGACAAGTCTGTCTTGGAGGGGGTGCAACCAGAGTGCCCATTACAGGCTTTATCTCACCTACTTTGGGCATGTTGTCAGGAAGGGCTGGACCCTGTAAAAAGACGTCACACTGGGAAGGGTGGAGAGTCAGTGAAAGAGAGGAAGATCATCAACAAGTTGGACTGACACACTGACTGTAACACTGAGCATCTGAGAGATAGTGAGCCTGGTGCAGAACAGGGCAAGGCAAGCCCAAGTATGACATGATGGCACATAACAACATAGAGAGAAAAACACAACATACCACTGTACTTTCTTATTATTATAAGAAATGCTATATCAAATTAAGGCGGTCTGGTGGCACAGTGTGCTGTGGGTCGCACCACAGCTGGACCACCAATTCACCATTGCTCTGCTGGAGAAAGATGAGCAGTCGTCCCCTGCAATGATTCACAGGCTCAGAAACCCGACAGAGGGTGGCTATGAATAGGAATGACTCAGATACAGTGAGTCTGTTTTGGTATCAAATTATCACAAACTTAGCAACTTAATCAACACAAACTTACTACCTTACAGTTCTGTATGTTAGAGACCCAGTGAGGGTTATCACTGAACTCAAGTAAGTGTCAGGAAGGCTGCATTCTCTTCTGGAAGTTCTAAGGAAAAAATTGTTTCCTTGCCTTTTCAGCTTCTCAGAGGTTTATCAGGGAGGTCTGGTAGTGTAGTTTATGGGGAGTCTCACTGTTCACTCCAAAACCACGCCTTTCTGGCTGTTCAAATCCACCAGTGGCTCTGAAAGAGAAAGATGGGCAGTCTCCTCCTGGGCAATTTACAGCCTCAGAAGGGAGAGCCACCCTTAACAGCAAGGAGCCTTCGTTTGCTTGTCTGAGAGGCTGCTCATAATTCTTCCTTGACTCATCATGGCCTCTTCCTGTCTCCTAAACCACCAACGGTAAGTTGAGCCCTTCTCACATCACATCACTCTGAGCCTCCCTTCTCTTCTCCTTCCCTCTTCCACTTGTCAATACCTTTGTGATTACATCAGGCCCACCAATATAACCCAGGATTTTTTTAATTTTATTTTAAGATCAGTTTATTTGTAACTTTAACTTAGTGGACAATCTCAATATTCACCAATATTGGAAATCAGAATGTGGGGAAGGATTACCTTGTTTTGCCTACTGTAATCACAGTGATTAAAAAGGTTTACACTAGGACTGAAAATCGTTTTCAAATAGAACAAAATTAGGAGAATAACCAAATCTAACATCAAGACCTACTGTAAGAAAAGGTATAATAAGCAAGACTGCATAGGATTGGTCTAGAGAGCTCAGGAAAAGAACTGCACTTAAATGACCATCTAGACTTAATAAAATGTTAGAGCAAGTCAACCAAGAAATGATTGACACTGTAGTAACTGGATACTTACATACATTATTAACCTTATTCTTCTACTTCACTACTATACAATATACATAAAAACTAAAAAAGGTTCATAGTACAAGTCATCAGTAAAGAACAACTAACTCAATTAATAAAAGCCAAATACCTTAATTAAAATATGACTAAAGGATCTGAACACACACTGCTTCAAAGCACATGAAAAGATACTCAGAATCATTAGTCATTATGAAGACATAAACCAACGACACAATACAATAGAACTTGTGGCTTAGTGGTAAGGAATTGCATTGCCAATGCAAGGATACATGGTTTAGATCTGACATATGCTCCATGGTGGAAAGACGGGCAATCTCCTCCCATGAGATTTACTGTCTCTGAAAACCTGCTGGAGGGTCAGCTTTGGGTAGGTTCCAACTTTATGATAAATAGCAACAACAGAATAAAAAAGGCAGACAACAACAAATGGTGAAAGATATGGAGAAGTTGACTACTTATGGAAATATAAAATAATATAAAATAGTGTTACTAACTTGGAAAATAAACAGGCTATCAATTCCTCAAAAAATATGTTACCAAATGACCCACAATTTACTCCAAGGTATCAAAAGCAAAAAAATCCATATATAAATGCCCATAGCAGCACTATTGATTATAATTTAAAAAAGTAAAAAGACCTAGTGGTTATTACTTCTTGAATGTAACAAAATATGCTACAGCCATACTTTGGAATAATATTCAACTATAAAAAGGAGCAGAGTACTAATATACAATACAAAGTGGGTGAAAATGAAAAGTAATATAAGAAGTGAAATACACTAGCTACAAACGGCCACATATTGTTTAATACCACTTATAGGAAATGTTTAGAATGAGCAAGCCCAAAGAGACAGGAAGTAGAGTAGTAGCTGTCAGCAGCTAGAGAGAAGGAGGAATGTGGAGTGACTGCAAAGAGCTACAGGATTTCTTTTTAGGTTTGAAGAAATGGCTCTGAAATTAGATCATGGTGATGACTGCAGTTCTGGGACTGAATGAAAACCCACTCAACTACATAGTTTAAAAATCTGGATTTTATGGTATGTGACTAATATCTTATTTTTAAAAAAAATGTGTGAGAAATACAGGTTTAAATGTAGGAAACAGACCATAAAAATGTTTGAAAATGTAAGAGAATATGTTTGTGACCTGTTGTTAGGTGTTGCTGAGTCCACCAGAACGATCCTATGAACAACTGATCTGTAACCTGACCTTTCCTGTGCCATCCTCATGATCCCAGATGATGATCACCATATCAATCTAGCTTTTTTACCTTTTTATTAATATTTTATCACCTCTCCATATTGCTGAAGATCAATGATGTCAGTCTAGATACAAAAGTGTGCCTAATCCAGGTCATGATCTTCTCAGTTACTTGTTAAACTTCAGAGAGTTGGACAATGACTAAGGATGACAGAAGAATAGATGCTTTTGAGTTGTGGTGCTAGAGAAGAGTCTTGAATATATCATGGACAAACAGGTCTGTCTTGGAGAGAGTGAAACCAAGTGTCTCCTTGGAGGCTAGGATTTTGAAGCTTTACCTCACTTATTTTGGGCATGTGGCCAGGAAAGACTGGTCCCTGGAGAAGGACATTATGCTTGGAAGGGTGGAAAGACAATTCAAGACAGGAAGACCCCAGATGAGATGGACTGATACAGTGACAGGGGCAATGAGGGTTGGTGTGTCAGAATTAGTGAGACTGGCTCAGGACAGGGCAGGCTTCAGAGCTGCTATACCTAGGGTTGCTATGCACCACTGGTGACTCAGCCAATAACATTCTATGACAGGTTTGGAAGCAGGAGTAGCATCTACTTCCTAAACAACATGCTTCCGGAAACTCTATGAACTTTGATAAATGTCGACAGTTGTAGAGGGGTTTCAGGCCTTTTGTTTATAGGGTCACTATGAGTCATGCTCTGCTCGAAGGCAATCAACAACAACATATACATTGCATCTCATGTAAGTACATTTTGTTTTCTATAATCTGTCATTTACACTATATTCTATTCATGCACATTACGGGATTTTGGGGGGGGTTTGTTTCTTTTTTAAAATTTTATTTTATATTGGTTTGCTTACGAAGTTTATATACACTGTGTTTCACATTTTTCTTCATTCTTGTGTTTCATACAATCATTCCCATGCATTTTGTTTTATAAAATTAATCACCATTGGGCCTTGTCCATTATTACCCTGTCTTTTCAGATGTCCGCCAGATCCCTCCCAGTTCCTTCACCCCTTCCCTCCACCCACCAAATTCTATCAATCTATCTTGTTGAGGGTCTTTCTCTCTTTGAATGATCCTGTGTCTTACCGAGCACAATGTCCCTTTTCCAAGACTGGTCCCTCCTAACAGCACTCCCAAAGTAAACGAGATGAAGTTATATGATTTAGGGGAAGGCAAAGCTTACTTAAAACTAACAGTAGTTTAAATGCTTTACCTATAAAAATCACTAAGTCATAAAATGATGTGAGAGAAAGAAAGCAAAGTCAAAGTTCAAAGACAGATTAAGCACTGGTCCCCAAGACAGCTCTGACGGTTGATGGGATCTCACTGAAATTAAGCACCCATACAACCTGAACTTTGCTCTCTAGGATGAGATATGGGTTAAAGAAGAAATTCTATGTTGAAGAGAACTCTGCCTGCTGTCGCAAGAATGGACACAATCGATTTCATGGAACAGTCCAAACTTTGCCGCTCTGCGCATATTTCAGTTTGCAGGCAGAATGGATCAAGAACAAGAGGTGTGATTCCTCCTGGCACGATTCTTAACACCATCCGAATTATCAATACCCACAGCTTCCAGGATACGTCAGGTTTTTTGTTCTTGTTTTCACCAGACCATCAATTGATGTGGCTTCTTCTAAAAACAGTAGATCTCTTCTGGGGTCAATGTGTCTCCTTTGCTTGTAGATTCTATTTCTATACCTGTTTTTCATCAGGACCTTTTGTGGCAAGCTGACCCTACAAAATGTCTGCCTGGCACATGAGACACAAACATCATTTTGGAAAACCTTTTGAGATGCACCCAAAGGGAGTGCTGCATTGTTTGTTCCATTTTTGGCTTCCTGCAAAGTTAAATATGGAATCAAGTGGAAAATGACTTCAAAATAGATGAGATTACATGAATCTTTTCCATACTACATGGGCTCGTAAACATTTGTCAGCCTTCTGAGGTATGGCATGGCATTTTAATGATTTTTCCTATTTTAGTTACATACAATAAAACTTGCTCATTTTAGTGCAAAATTCTATGTATTTTGAAAAATGTAGACTCATAATAATTACTAAAATCAAGATCGAAACCAATTCCATCATCCCGGAATAACTCCCTTGTGTGCCTCTTTGTGGTACCCTTAATCTTTGGAAATCATTATTTCTTCATCTTTATAATTCTGTCTCATTCCAGAAAGCTGCATAAAAAGATTCATACAGTATGTAACCTTTTGAGTCTGGCTTATTTCAGTCAGCATAACACATCTGAGAGTCATTCATGCTGCCCCATACATCAACAGGTTCCTTTACATTACAGAGTAGTATTCCAGTAGGGATATGCCACAAATTGTTTACTCATTCACTGGCTTACAAATTCCCCTCATCTTTTGACAAGAATCCCATTACAGTGCTATATATGTGTGTGTATACAGGCTTCTGAATATATATACATTTTCATTCCTTCACTTTAAGCCATCTTTCCCCTTCATGTTTAGTTTGGATGCTATTTGGTTATGATATATCTAGATATAGTTTTCTTTGCGTTTATCTTGCTTGCATTTCAGTGACCTTCTTGAATCTATGCCTGTATCTTTCAGTATGTATCTGTAAAGTTTTCAGACATTATTTATTTCTCTTCTCCTTCCAGAACTCTAGCAATGTGATAAATCCCTACAACTCTGTTAAGTGAGTTTTTCTATCTTTGAGACTGTGTCATTTCTACTGAGCTCTGGTGTCCTACTCCACACAGAGTTGTGTTGCTAACCCAAAGGCAGAGAACCTCTCTATAAATTAGAATCCATAAGGAGCTCTGTGGGAAAAAGACAAACAATCTCCTACCATGAGACTTAAAGTGCCGAAAATCCACTGGAGGCCCAGCTACGACTTTGACATTGCTGAACTGACAGCAATGACTTTGAGTTTGAATTTTTACTTCAAGGTGACAAATTCTTTTCTCTATCATCCCCTTTCTTCACTGAGCCTATAAAAGAAATTCTTGATCTCTACTATTATAATTTTCAGGTATAAAATCTTCATTCCTCTCCCCCGAATTTCTGCTTAAGCTGAGGACTTCTCTTTCTTCATTAATTTGAGGAGTATGATTTATCTTATAAAGAATGGTTATAAATGGCTGCACTACATTTTCGTCCAATAGTTTCAACATTTGGGTCATTTCAGAGTTGATACTCTTTGTCTTTGGACATAGGTCAGGTTTTCCTGTTTCTTTGTATGCTGAGTAATTTTTAGTTGAAAATTGGACATTTTTTAATATTAAATTGTGAGACTCTAGATCCTGTTAAAATTATCTTGAGAATATTGATTTTATTTTTAAAAATCTTCTTTTTGCTGAGTACCATTGAGTCAGAACTGATCCACACCAGGCTGTCCAGTGGGTTGTCAGAGGCATTAAATTGCATGAGAGGGGATGGCCAATGTTTCCCCCTTAGAGCAATGAGTGAGTTCTAATCATGCGTCTTCAGCTTGGCAGTAAAACTCCCAACCACTAGGCCACTAGCTCTCTTAATCCAGTGATTCAGATAACTCAGATCACAGAATGTGTTTTTCTCTGTGTGCAGTGGTTCTAATATTAATTTCCATTTTAAAGAGTTTTCTATGATCTTTAGGTCTTTCCAGTATATGCCTTACTCAGGAGTTGGTCTAGCATTTGGACAGTGGTATAAACTGCAATTGTGTTCTTAAAGACTTGCTTTCTTTGGGTCTGTGGTAGAACCTGGAGGTGAACCTGCAAATTAATTAATTAACAAAATCAAGGAGTCTTCGTTCCACCTCTCTGACATTCCTTCAATACACTCTGGTTCCAGGAGCTCTTTTTCCTTGTTGTTCCAGTTAGAAAAGGAGCTACAGTGGCATAATGTTTAAGCACTCACCTGATAACAAGGTAAATGATTCAATTCCACCAACCATTCCACAGTAAAAATATCTAGTGAGTTGCTTCCATAAAGATTATTGCCTAGGAAACCCTCTGGAGCAAGCCTTTGTCACAGGCAGTGGCTATGAGATAGAATTAAGTTGGAGGCACAAAATCACAACTGTTTAGAGGGTTTCAATCAGGTTTTAGCTCTCCATGCTGTCATACATTTCCATATGATTGAGGCTGTCTTTGGAGCAAAGCCACAAAAAGAAAGAGGGGGAGAGGAAGGAATTCTCTCACACTCTTTACACAAAATCTGCCCTATAGGGAAGAGATGGAAACAACCCAAGTGCCCATCAACAAATGAATGGCTAGAAAAACTATGGTATATTCAGCAATGGAATACTATGCAACATTGAAAAACAATGAACTGATAAAACATTACATAACATGGGTGACTGGAGGACATTATGTTGAGTGAAATATCTCAGTCACAAAAGGGCAAATACTGCATAATATCACTATTCTAAAACAGAATTCACATGTGTATTTGGGAGGGAAACTAGGAAAAGAGGGGATAGATAATGAACATTGCATTAGAACAGATGAAGGTAAGAACTTTAAATGGAGTATATGATTAGGAATTATTTGTTTGACAACACTCCAGAATAAGAGGTACAGTGTGGAGTAGGGAAGTGGGAGGGAGGGAACTGTGCAGCAATGAATTTTTTTTAAATGACCTGGTGGGTGGGTAGTGGGAAGGGAGAAAAATGTGCAACAATGAATGAATGAAGATTCAATTTTTTGTAAACTTTCATTAAAATCACAATATAAAATGCAAAAAAGGGGGGTAGTCTTCTGATTAGAGAGATGGGATGGCCAATAAGCAATGCAGATTATTTACTGGGGCTGCCTTTAGAACAGATTAGCTGAGGAAAGAAAGAAGAAAACAAAAAGACAAAAGACTTCCCCCAAACCAACCACCAAAACCAAACCATCCCATAAACTCTCCCATGATCTCCAACAAGGTCCCCTTTCTAGAATTACTGGTTAGAAATAGGCTATTGATCCAAGAGATTCTACTCCCAATGCCTGCTGTTTCATAATTCTGCTCACCTTAAATCAAAGCTGGAAGATGCAACTCAAGAAAATTTACTGCTATTGAGTCAGAAGCAACTCAAACTTGAGCCTCTATTAGGTTTCTGAGGACATAAATTCCATGGTAGGAGACCACCCAACATTTCCCATGGAGCTGCTGGTAGATTCAAATGAATGGCCAGAAAGCCATGGCATTGGGCTGGCAGCACAACTCCTTATGGACTAGTCCAAAAGAAAGAAAAAATCACCACAATAGGAGGTGTTATTCCACTTATTATTGCATTACCCATTCACTTGATTTTGTTTATTGTTCAGAAGTCACAGGTTGTTGCTGTGTTTTTTTAAGGTGCTGTTAAATCAAGTACAATTCACAGAAACCCTGCGAACAACAGATCTGAATCCTGTCCTATCCAGTGCCATCCTCCTCATCTCTGACAGGCTTGAGCCCACTGGTAAAGTCACTGTGCTAATCCATCTCATTGAGCGTCTTCCTCTCTTCAACCCTCCACCTTTTTAAGCATGATGTTACTTTCCAAGGAATAGCGTCTTCTAGCAACATGCCCTAAGTATGGGAAATGAAGTTTCATCATCCTTCCCTCCAAGGAAAATTCTTGCTACATTTTCAAGACATCGCTTGGACTTTTGGGCTATTCCTTGCTCTTCTCAAACACCACAACCTAAAGGTACCAATTTCTTCTGTCATCTTTTTTAATTGTCCAGCTCTCAGATGCATGACAAGTAAAAGACCATGGCCTAAATCAGGCACACCTTAAACTTCAAATTGATATCACTGCTCCTCAGTAATTTGGAGAGGGCCCTGGTAGCGGACTTGCTAAATGCAATATGTGTTCTGATCTGACTTTTGGTACAAAAGGTGTTGACTGCAGGACCAAGTAAGACAAAATCATTTACAATTGTAATTACATCCTTATTTATCCATTGATGAGGATTTTTATCTGCTTAATGTTGAGATGCAATTCATTTTGAAAGCTGTAGTTTATCTTCTGCAGCAAGGATTTCAAGCCCTCCTTATTTTTAACAAGCAAGGTTGTGTTGCAATCTCTGACACACTCAAGCCCACTGTCACAGTCACTGTCAAATCAAGCCACTTGGTTGAGGCTTTTCCTCTAGTTCACAGACCCTCCACCTTCCCAAACATTATTCTATCATGGTGCAGAGTTCATCTGAAGCCCTTGGTGGCATGAAAGAATGGGGTCCTGAAAAGGTGTGGTGGCAACCTTCAAGCTGAGGCCCCTTAGGTGTCACAGCAAGATATGATCTGGATGAGGGTGCGGGCTTGAATGGATCTTTGATGCTGATGTTCCACATAACCTTCAGGCTCAAAAGGGAGGTGGTGTCGAAACTGCTATCTTCTGGCCTCACTCCCTGCTTGCATTCTGTATTAGAATAGAAACACATTATGTATTATAACAGAATATATTTACTATTATAATGGAATGTGTAGAGAATGGGAATTTGAAAATAAAAAGGGAAAAATATGCTTGGCATTTCTTAAGCTGAAAGAACTTAAAAAAAAAAAGCTTTGAATTGTAATACTGAGAAATGCTATGGGCAAAATCTTAAATGATCCAGGAAGTAAAAAAGAAGATGGGAGGAAATACACAGAGTCACTATACAAAAATAATTGGCCAATGCGGAAATATTTAAGTACCATATGATCAAGAGCCAGTGGTTATGAAGGAGGAAATTCAAGTTGCACTAAAGGCATTGGCAAAAAGTAAGGTCTCAGGAAATGATGAGAGACCAATTAACATATTTCAAATATCAGATACAGCTCTGGACATGCTCACAAGCCTATGTCAGGAAATTTAGAAGACAGTTTCCTGGTCTATTGACTGGAAGAGATTCATATTTGTTCTCATTCCCAAGAAAAGTAATCCAGCAGAAGTTACCCAGTGGAAATTATCGAACAAGATCATTCATTTCACATGCAAGCAAAATATTGCTGAAGAGCATCCAAAAATGATAAAAGTTCAGGCTGGGTTTAGAAGAGGCCATTGCACCAGAGATATCATTGCTTATGTGAGATGGATCCTAGCTGAAATCAGAAACATCAGAATATCTATTTGTGTTGTGATTACTATGCAAAGGCATGTGACTGTTTATCATAACAAATTATAGCTAATATTGAGAAGAATGAGGATCCCATAACACTTAATTACATTTCTT
>NW_006399832.1:4042878-4055976 GCF_000299155.1 Elephantulus edwardii
ACATAAGGTCTAAAATCAGGAAAGGTGTATGTCAATGTTGTATCCTTTCTCCATGCCTATACAATCTGTAAGCCAAGAAAATTATTCAAAAAGCTAAACTCTGAAGAAGTATGTGGCATAAGAATCCAAGAAAGACACAAACATTCTGAGTTTTGCAGTTGACACAACCTTGCTTCCTGAAAGTAAAGAGGACATGAAGTACTTGTTGCAGAAGATCAAAGAATATGTCCTTCAATATGGATTGCCTCTCAATGTCAAGAAAACAAAAATTCTTACCACTGGATCAATAGGCAAGATCATGACAGATGGAGAAAAAATTGAAACTGTCAACAACTTCATCTTGTTTGAATCCACAATCAACACCCTTGGTACCAGCAGTCAGGAAATCAGAGGCATATTGTATTGAGAAAGTCTGCAAGCAGAAATCTCTTCAAATTACTAAAGAGCATGATGTTAGTTTGAGGACTAAGTTGTGTCTGATTCAGCCCATGGTCTTTCTGATCACTTGCTATGTATCTGAGAGCTGAACAATGAATAAGGATGGCAAGATGAACTGATGTCTTTGAGGTGTGGTGTTGGAGAAGAGTTGCTGAACATTGACTGCCAAAAGAACAAATATGTCTTGCAGAAAGTGTAGCCAAGAGTTTTTGTTGGAGGCAAAGATGATAAAGCTCTGCCTCACGTACTCTGGGCATGTTGTTAGGAGGGGCTATTCTTTGGACAGGGACACAATGCTTGGAAAGGTAGAGGGTTGGTGAAGAAGAGAAAGACCCTCAAACAAGTTGACTGACACAGTGGCTACTGCAATTGGCTCAAGAATGTCAGAAATGATGAAGATGATACAAGGTAGGACAATGTTCACATTTGTTGTTCCCAGATTCCACACAGGTTGTGGTCAATTCATAACAACTTTAGAAATCCATAGTGAGTTCTTCTCTCTTTATTCTCCAACTCCAGCTCTTTGCACATTATCATACTTTGCCTTATTTTCTTGAAAGGCCCTTTGAAAATTTTTATTCCTGTCTTTTACTTTGGCATTTCTCCCCTTTGTTTTGACTCTAGTGCAACTTTCAGAGTCTCTTCTGACATCCATTTCGGACTTCCTCCTCTGCCTCTGTTTTGAATTTAAATTTTTTTTTCATTGTTTACACATTTCCTTCCCCCCTCCATTCTCCTGACTTTTCCCTCTCTTCGTGGATAATATCTCTGATGTCATCCCATAACTCACCTACTCTTCGATCATTAGTGTTCAATGTCTCAGATCTATTCGGAGATGATTTTTTAAATTCAGGTGGGATAGACTCGTGGTTGTATTTTGGTTTTGAAACTTACTTTAATTTTCTTCTACCTCAATTTGCACTTGCACATCAGTAACTGATGGTCTGTTCCACAGTTAGCGCCTGGTCTTCTTTGGAGTGCTGATACCTTCTCCAATGATTCTCTCCACAGATGCAGTCAATCTGATTCCTGTGCAGTCTATCAGGTGAGGTCTTTGGTGTTTTTTAACAATGAATAAATCACTGAATTTACAAAATTCGATCATTCAATGTCCAGCCTCATTTCTGTCATCTAGACCATACTTTCCAACTATTGTTTCTTCCTCACTGTTTACAACCTTTGCACTCCAGTCACCAATAACTATTAACGCCCCTTGCATGTTTGGCCAAGTTTAACTGCAAAAGTTAGTAGAAATCCACAATTTCCTCCTCTTTGGCTTTAGTTTTTGGTGCATATATTTGTATAATAGTCATATTAATAAATCTTCCTTGTATACATATGGACACTATCACGACATTGTACATTAGGATATAATTGTCTTTTTTTCACTATGAATACAACACCTTCTTCCTCAGTTTTTAATTTCCAGCATAATAGATCATATGACTGCCTGATTCAAAGTGACCAATGTCAGTCCATCGCAGTTCATTAATGTTTAGAATATTGATAGTCATATATTCCACTTCATTTTTCACAACTTCCAGTTTTCCTACGTTAATACCTCATACATTCCTTGTTCCAATTATTAAAGGATGCTTGCAACTATTTCTCCTTGGGTTGAGTAGTTTCCAGTCTGGACTCTACATCTAATTATTATTATTATTATTATTATTTTCCTCTTCTGTCCAGAGTTTTCAGTTGTCATCAGTAGGAAAGTTGTTTCAGTTGGCCTGTTACATCTTGGCCAGCACCAGAATGATGTGCTAATGATAATGAGGAAAAGCCAACAAGACTTCTATTGGTTGCTTGGGTTGTTATTTTTTTTTTTTAAACTTTTGCTTCAAATACTTAAACAGACTAAATGATACCTCATAGCTTTTTATATACGTATATGAAAAAGGAAATAACTATTGCAAAAACCTTAATAAGTACTTGCTCTGTGCCCAGCAGCCAGGTGGAGCAGTGTTTACCTACTCTCCAGCCCTAACAGCCAGCAATTTGATTACCAGCCTCTCCAATGGTGACAGATGGGGCAATCTGCATCCACAGAGATTAACAGCCTTGGAAACTATGAGGCAGTTCTGTTCTGCCCTGCAGGTCATTGTAAATCAGAATCAACTAAATGACAATAGGTTTTGATTTGACTTTTTGATCCATGTTGTTGCCTATAATGTGAAGAAAGGCAATGGTTTAGCATGGTCCACTCCTCCCAAGGACATGCCATCTGTGGAAACACATCTATTTCACGGATAAAACAAGATTGCATACAATTAGGAGCAAAACTGATAGAGAAAAAACTGATGAGAGCCAAAGAATTAGCAAAAGAGAGGCAGTTCAACCCAGCTAGACCTAGATGGAGAAAGAGAGACACATGCCATCAAGTTGAAAGACTTGACAAGGTTATTACTCTTCTCATGTGGTTTGTGCCTTTTTACAACACACTGAGTTTAGTTTTCCAAAAGAACAGAAATCATTTTTTAGGAGCACGTTCTTACACTGACCCAGTTCTTCCTTTATATCTCTCAACTTCATAGAAAGGGTTTCCAAAACTTTGGTTCAAACCATGGACTGAAAGCTCAGCTACGCTGGAGTGAGTCATGAGAAAGTTTCCAGGGACTCTTGAATTACCACAGACCGCATTCTCACTAATTGTAACTCAGCTGGTTGTTGGCACCACTTGTATGCTTTAGTGGAGTTAAAGCATTCGCAAGTGTACTTTTCATATTTCATTTTCATTCATCCCTAAACTTACAAAAGCAATGTCTTCATTCTAGGACACTTAGCTATTTATTATATTTGAAGATGCCATTTTTTAAACTACTCAGACTGCAATGTCAAGTCCCTGCTAGAAGACAGCCACAAAGAAGAGGCCAAGGTTAGAGCAGCTGCACAGATGGCATGCATAAGCAAATAGGGGCCAAGTCCACTGTGAATTTACTCACAGCTGTGTGGAAAATACCTATGCTGGTGACTCAACGCCTTTGGATGTCTAGCTTTAAATCACAGCAAATGTTAAGGATCCTCGGTGTCTGCCTCACTGCAGCTCGTTTCAAGCCCATTATCTACCATGCTTTGCAACACAGAAAGATAATTTACAAAAAAGAATAAATGAAAGGATTCTAGTCACAATCCAGGCATCAAGGTTAGTACCTGGGTATCTGGTACAATTCTCAATGTGGCAGGGATACTGTATTTCCAGTAGGAATTTTCTCTTCCTTCTTGTGCCCCTTAAGTAATTTAAAGACTGTGTCAGAAAGCTGGACAATGACTAGGTGAGATAGAAAGAAAACTGATGGTTTTGAGCTATCATGCTAGAGAAGAGTATTGAATATATCATGAACTAAGAGAACAAACAGGATTGTCCTAGAGAGGGTGAAACCAAGTTGCTTCTTGGAGGCAGGGAATCTAAACATTCGTCTGACATACTTTGGATGTGTTGCAAGGAAGGACCAGTCCATGGAGACTGACATTATACTTGGCAGGGTGGAGAGACAGCATAAGAGAGGAAGGCCCTCGATGAGAGAGACTGATTCAGTGACAGAGAAATGAGAGTAGGTGTGTCAGAGACAATAAGGTTGGTATAGGATAGAGTAGGATTCAGAGCTGTCACTCATAGGGTCGTCGCTTGTGACTTGACGGCATGTAACAATGACAACAACAACTACAACTACAACTTCTGCCCCTTCACAGAGAGATACTGGTTTCCTTTTCTGGAATGAGGTGTGTATGGAACCAGGACCAGTGATTACATCACCCGTGTGCTTCCTCACCGTCGGGTCGGTGGACTCTATTTGGTATTACCAATGGCCATATGTCCCCTGACCCCCATCCCCTCACTTTCATGTTTCACTCTCCTCCTGGTCTGCTGCTGGGACTGTATTCTGTCGCTTATCTAACACAAAATAAACAGAACAATCTGGAGCTAATTTAAGTGGGTTACCATATCAGGATACAGCTGGGAAAGATTTGAAGAAAAAGCTTAAGAGGAACAATAGTACTGTGAAGCGGAGCAGTGGTGGAGAGCACAGGAAGGCAGTTTCAGACAGCCTGGCAGACAGCTGTCAGCCACTCCAATAACAATCCCCACCGCCAATGAAAACGGGCAGAGGCCATGCGGGCAGCTTGGTCTGAACTCCAACAATGAAAACAAGGGATTAGGAGGCATTCTGAGTTAATGGCTCAAGTGTCAGGGCCACCAGTCTACTGGGACTTTAAGGACTGACGAGGAATTGCAGATGAAGAGACACTTCATTTCTCCACAGCACCGGCCAAGATATTTTTTTTTAAAAAAAGCATGCATGCATTCATGCTGGCTTTATCCTGACTTATGAATCTAGTAAGGCCCACAGAGGAACATCTGGTTTTGACATCATTTTCTTCTATTCTGCAGGCTGGTTGGATCTTTAACTCTTTGCAGGGTCCTCTGGCTAGACCATGAATTAATTTCATGGTGCACCTTTGACAATGATGATAAGAAGGCTTGAGGGGGTTAAATAAATTTTGACCTCTGTGCTGGCCTTGAAAGAACTTTCAAATGTTTTATATATTAAAACATCAACAACAAAACCCATGGATCAAGCTCTTGACAAGAATCCAGCTGATTAGGTAAACTGGGTATTTCTAAAGGCAATGATGTTTAGTGCAAGAAACAGGGTGAATTGGAAGTGTGGCTAATGGGACATTGTCTACTTCTGTCCCTGCAAAAGGCTTCTGGGTCAAAATTGCCTCAACTAAGACCATATGCTCTTAATGTTTGCATCATTTACTTCCTGATATTCGCTTATACTCACATCTTTCTCCCAAAGAACATTCAATTCAGTGAAAATTTCCCTCTGACAGGAGCAATCTTGAGTTCTATTATGAAACAATTCCATCTGTTGAGACTAACATTGAAAAATAATCTTCTCTGTTCTAAAGAAGAATGCCATCTGGAAGATTCAATTTAAAAAAAAAGCAACAAAGCAGCAGAAATTAAATGAATGTTTCCAATCCTTGGAGAGGGGTGTCATGCTTGGGAGGGTGAAGGAACAGCACAAGAGAAGACCCTCTATGAGGTGGACTGATTCAGTGACTGGGGTAATGGGGTGGGTGTGTCAGAGGCAGTGAGATTGGCACAGGATAGGGCAGGGGTTAGGGCTGTTGTACATAGGGTTGCTAGGAGTCACAGGTGACTCGACTGCACTTAACAACAACAAACAACATGAGTCATTGCTCCTTCTACTATTCTATGATTTAGGTCATAAAAGACTACTTAACTAGCATTGATTATCTAAGTTTCCAGGTAATGGAATTTGAGATGAACATTTCTGTACGAAAATAGGCAAATATAGGGTCTTTTCAGAGGAGAAAATAAGCTGAGAACTTCTAAAGAATTAAAAAAAGTAAGAATGTCAGGAAACCTCTTGTTTAAAAAATCTATCTACCAGAAACCACCTATGTTTACCCATCAGTGAGTCAATGGCTAAAGAAACTATGGTACATTCACACAACAGAGTATTATGCATCACTAAAAAGCAATCAATAATTTATGAAACACTTTTTGACAAAGAAACAGACCACCTTCCATAGTGACTGTACTATTTTACATTCCCACCAGTAGTGAATAAGAGTTCCTATTTTTCCATAACCTTGCCAGCTTTTTTTGTTTACTGACCTGTTGAACTTTGCTATTTTTGCTTGAGGTGAGATGATATTTCATATTTGTTTTGATTTGCATCTCTCTGACAGTTTGAGATGTTCAACATTTTTTCATGTGTGTGTTTGCCATATGGATGTCTTCTTTTGGTGATATGTCTATTCATATCCTATGCCCATTTCATGATTGGGTTGTTTACCTTTTTCTTATGGAAGTGTTGGAGTATGCTATAAATTTTAGATAGAAGTCCTTTATCAGATATGTCATTGTCATTTTTTTTACACAGTCTGTGAGTTTTCTCAAAAAGTTGGAAATAGAAATACCATTTGACCTAGCAATTTTGCTACTGGGAATATACTTTAGAGAATCCAGAGCCATGACTCACACAGATGTATGCAAACCGACATTTATTGCTTCGTTATTCACAATAGCAAATAGATGGAAGCAACCTGACTGCCCAACAACAAAAAATGGATAGAAAAACTATTGTGCATTCATACAATGGAATATTATGCAGCATTGAAAAAAAACCCCAATGAACTTGTAAAACATTATACAACCTGGCAGAGCCCAGAGGACACTATGTTGAATGAAATATCTCAGTCATAAAAGGACAAATACTGCATAACACAGTTATAAAATAGTAGAGACACTGGGATATTGGTGAGAAAATGGGAAAAGAGTAGATAGATTATTAACATTGCATTAGAATAGATGAGGAATCGCTTCTCGGCCTTTTGGCTAAGATCAAGTGTAGAATAGATGAGGGGGGAAAACTATCCAAAAGGAGTATATGATTAGTCATTATATGCATGATAATAATCTGAAACAAAGGGTGCACTATGGGGTGAGCTGGGGGGGGGCCATAGGGAAGAAAATGTGCTACAGTGAATTTAAAAAAAAAGAATTCATGAAATACTATACAACATGGATGAATCTAGAACAAATAATGCTGAGTGACATAGTCTGTCACAAAAAGGTAATAATGATATAAGACCACGAATATAAAAACTAAGAAAGTTTATACATAAAATCAATCTTGGAGGGTTAACAGGGATAACAAAGGAAGGAGAAGGGGGTAAAAATTCTTTAAAATATTTAAACCTGTTGCCATCAAGTTGACGCTAACTCATGGTGATCGCATATGGTCCATAAGGTTGACAATGGCTCACTTTTCAGATCATCATGGCCCAGCAGTCATACAGGTAACTAAAGCATGTTGTTATTATTATGTACCGTTGAGTCAGAATCGACTCATAACTGATGCTCTAGTGGTAAGAAAACTGTACTGCAATCTCCAAAGCACCTGGTTTGAATCCATCATTTGCTCTGTGGGAGAAGGATGGGTAATCTTCTCTCGTGTGATTAACTATCTCTAAAATCCTGGTAAGATCTATACATACCATGGTCTTTTCAATCACTTGTTATGCATCAGAAAGTTGGATAATGACTAGGGAGGATAGAAGAAGAATTGATGCCTTTGAGCGGTGGTGCTGGAGAAGAGTATCGAGGGTACCATGGACTGCTAGGAAAACAAACAGGTTCATCCTGGAAAGGGTTAAACCAGGTTGCTCCTTGGAGGCAAGGATTCTGAGGCTTCATCTGACATACTTTGAACATGTTGTAAGGAGGGACCAGTCTTTGGAGAGGGACATCATGCTTGGGAGGATGGAGGGATAGTGCAGGAGGGGAAGACCCTCTATGAGGTGGATTGATTTAGTGACTGGGGTAATCGGGATGGGTGTACTGGAGACAGTGTGATTGGTGCAGGACAGAGCATGGTTTAGGGCTGTTGTACATAGGGTCACTATGAGTCGCAAGCGACTTGACGGCACATAACAACAACAACAACCTGGTGGAGGATCAGCTATGGGCTGATGGTACTCTACAACAACAACAACAATAACAAATGTCACAGGAGACTGTCCATCTATTTCCTGCAGGGTAGCTGGTGGATTTGAACTCCAGGCCTTTGAACTGGCAGCACAACTCCTTACCACTAAGTCACCAGAAGATTATGGGATCAGGATGGGAGGAAGACTAATCAATAGCCTGCACTGTGCAGATGATACAACCTTGTTTGCTAAAATTGAAGAGGACTTGAAACAGTGGGTACAGAAGATCAAAGACTAGAGTCTTCAATATGGATTGCATTTCAACATCAAGAAGACAAAAATCCTCAACACTGTAACAAAAATCCATGATAAATGGAGAAAAGATTGAAGTTATCAACAACTGCATCTTACATGGATCCACAATCCACATCCTTGGTATTAGCAGTCAAGAAATCAGGAGACATATTGCTTTGGGTAAGTCTGCTGTCAGAGACCTCTCCAAATCACTGAGGAGTGTCAGTTTGAAGGCAAATACATACCTGATTCAAGCCATGGTCTCTTCAACCTCCTGCTATCTATCTAAGAGCTGGACAGTGAATAAGAATGACAGCAAAAAAATGGATCTCTTTGAGCTGTAGTTTTGGAGAAGAGTACCGCATACTCCATGGGCTGCCTCTAAAAATCAAACATTTTATGTCTTGGAGAAGGTACAGCCCCTTGGAGGCAAAGATGATAAAGCTTCACCTCACATACTTTGGGCACATTGCTAGTAAGGCTATCCTTTTAGAGGGACATCATGCCTAGAAAGATGGAGGTTCAGCAAAGAGAAGACTATCAACCAGGTGGCTGACACAGAGACTGCAGCAATTGGCTCAAGTACATCACAGATGATGAGGATGGCACAGGAAAGGGTTTGGGCCAGCTGTTCATAGGCTCCCTATGAGCTGTACTTGACTTAACAATACCTAACAACAATAACAACATTATTTTCCAGAAGTGAATCACCAGGTCATTCTTCTGAGAAACCTTTGAGTGGACTCCAACCTCCTCTTTCTGTTTAGCACATAACAGGTTATAACAAAAAGAGGGTCCTTAAAAATATAACATCTTAAAAAAGAAATACAACATCTCTATTTCAAGAGCAGTTTACTTGTTATTTCTTTGAAAGTATCTTGGAACTCTAAGGAAAAAACTGAACTTCCCGGAAAGAGAAACACTCTTTAGAACTCTTTTCAAATGATACCACATTGCCAAATCACCTGCAGAACTGTTAACACTGCTGGTCCCAGAGTTTCTGGTCTGAACAGCCCAAGAGCTTGCATTTCTAACAAGTTTCCAGGTAAAGGTGATGCTTCTGATCCTAGGATACTTAGAAAACCACTGTGACTGAGAGAGAGGTAACCATTAATACCTTAACTCTGTTTTACTCTGAACATTTTCTTGTCTTCCTTTTGAAACCCTGGTCATGTGGGATTAAACAGAGTGGAAGAAATAAGATTGACAACAACGGATGCTGAATCAATGCTGGATAATCAGAACAGTTACACAAAAGGAACATGGCTGAACTTCAGCTTCTGAAGTTCACCAAATGATTAAGGCTGTTATTTTCTGAAGGGCAAAATTGTCCTTGGTTTAAGAATGAGAATATGTAGTAAGTGAAAGGTTTTATAATAATGAGACTCTAGGTCTAGGCCTTATGCCAGTTGCCTTAACTGGTTATTCTTTAGAGTCATTTGGGCAGCTAGCATCTTGGGAAAGGGCTTTCTAGGTGATTTGAAAGTAGGAAAATGATTGTAAATCGGCCTAGAAGGTGCTCCAGAGGAAGAGAGGAAGCATTAGCACACTTTTTAATGTCTGGGATTTTTAAGTTCCATGATTGGACCACAGAATGTTGGACAGTATCTTAGAGATCAACATGAACCTAATGTAAAGATAGATTAAGTGGCTTAGGAGAGGCCACTGAGAGTCCACAGCAAAGTAAGAATTAGCTTTTCTCTTGAATTTCATCAGGAAAGATACACATCAGGACTGTATCTTTCTCCGTATCTATTCAATGTGTATGCTAAGCAAATCACTCATGAAGCTGGACACTATGAAGAAGAATGTGACATCAGGATTGGAAGAAGAT
The DNA here is from genome assembly GCF_000299155.1 of Elephantulus edwardii. NCBI lineage: Eukaryota > Metazoa > Chordata > Mammalia > Macroscelidea > Macroscelididae > Elephantulus > Elephantulus edwardii. Next base: position 4,052,915 of record NW_006399832.1, read on the forward strand.
GCATCAACAGCCTGTGCTAGGCAAATGACACATTCTTGCTAAAAATGAGAAAGACTTGAAGCACTTGCTGCAGATAATTGAAGACTACAGCTTTCAACATAGACTGCATTTCAAAATCAAGAAGACAAAAATCCTCACCACTGGACTGATAGGCAACATCATGATTGAAGGAAAAAAGGTTGAAATTGTCAATGGTTCCATCTTATTTGGATCCACAATCAACATCCTTGGTATCAGCGGTCAGGAGATCAGCAGCCATATTTTATTGGGAAAGTCTGCTATCAGGGACCTCTCTAAATTACTGAGGAGCAATGATGGCAGTTTGATGTCTAAGGTGTGTCTGATTCAGGCCATGGCCTTTTCAATCACTTGCTATGCACTGGAGAGCTGAACAATGAATAAGATGTCAGGAGAAGAATTGATATCTTTAAATTGTGGTGTTGGGAGAATAGCACTGAATAATCCCCATGGAATGTCAAAAAACAAACAGATCATCATCTTGGAAAAAGTGCAGTCAGGGTGTTGAGCAAATCTGTCATGATATACAAGGATAGTGACATTTTGTCTCACTTATTCTGGGCATGTTGCTAGGAAAGACTATTCCTTGGAAAGGTCAGCAAACGAGAGGAAGAGCCTCAAGGAAATGGACTGACTCGGTGACTGCAGCGATGGGCTTGAGTGTGTCATGATGATGAGGACGTCACAGGACAGGGCAGAGTTCTGATCTGTTGTTTATAAGGTCACTATGAGTCATATTCAATGGTATTTAACATTATTTGACAGCAATTATGATAATTTAAAAGAAATTAAAAGGAGGCAAATGGGAAGGATCTAAAGTAAAGAGATCTGGGGACACAAAAGATGGTCTTACTGTCTTGGAGATTATAGAGGTTTTGTTCAAGCTGCTCATATTAAGAAACTGGAACAAACTTGAACTCATAATGAACAGTTATAGATCTAGGGCTTCAGATCTACAACTGAGTGGTTACACAAAATTTGGTTAATGACATTGTAGTACTTGAAGACAGTATGAGTTAATATGAGTCTGAAGCAGCACAAAGAGAGAAGATGGACTATAGTGCTGGTGTGAGGCAGCCTCAGCAGCTCCTCTGAGCCAAGCTGTTTCTGACATTCCACCTGCGATAATGACATGTGCACTGAGAGAGGGTTGCCAGAGGCAGAGTGAAGTCATAGAGTGACTGGGTGAGGCCTACAACTTGCTGAGACTCAGCCTACTTTGTGAGACTGAAAAATGAATCAGAACTACATTTTAAAAGCCCTATCTTACACCTGGTTCCCATCATCACTTTTTGGCTAGCAGAAAAAGGACCTGTCACTTTTATCTGCAGGAGGTAAAATGGGACAGCACATTGAAGTGAAAAGCAAATAAACATATTTGCCATGATGGTCCCACTGTTTATCAACACAGCAGGTGGGCCAGCAAGTACTGCACCATGCCCAGTGAGTGTAGCATCAACATCTCACTCCATCAGACAACATGACACCACATGGCTGATGGATGGGAAGGCATGTTCTGGGCTCAGAAGATGAGAGACAGAATTTGTCGTAACTGTCTAAAGGAAGCACCTACATTTCACCAGAAACTTCCCCGTGCCCTGCACTGGAACCAATTAATAATACCACTGCCTAGTCTGATTTCATGATAAAAAACAAAACGATAATCAGTAATTATTCTAAGAGCAGTTTGGCAGAAAGAATATTCAAAGCATCAGGAAGAAAAATCATGATATCATTTTGATAATTTACAATTCTTGAGTTGTTATGTGTTGTCTAGTTGGAACTGACTAATCGCTGGCACTAAAGTGGGTTTTCTGAGGCTATAAATCTCCTGGGAGGATATTGTTCATCTTTTCCCTGTGGATCTGACCCATATGCATTTGGGCTGGCAGTGTAACTCCTTACCCTCTAGGCCAGCCCCCAGATTTTTTTTTTAAGGTGTGCACTTTTATTCAACTGGTCTCAAGTCAGTGTACAGGTAAAGCCCTGGCTGGCTCCACATCTCATCCACCCCAGGGAGACCAAAAGCCTTCATATTTCTAGAGTTGAGGGAAAGGGCAAGGGCCCCCCAAAAGTAGGGCTTCCAATGTCTGACTATTGAAAACAAAACCTAAAAAACAAATAGAGCTCCCAGGCGTTTATAGTCTTCTAATATTCTACCATGATCATGTATTAGTTCTTTATGACGTGATTAAAGTAATTTAAAAAAAAATAATGAGGAGATACAGAGGATTCCTTTCGAAAGTGATAGTAAATCTAAGTATACTTTACCATCTAATTGCTATCAGTCTCATAAACAAGAAAATCTCACACAATGTTAAAAATGTAAAATAAAATAAGCCCTTAAAGTTCCCTACCAATATTTCTCAATACCACACATCAAAATGGAAAAAATCCACATATCAGATTGTTGTTATTGATTGCCTTTGAGTCAAGCATGACTCACAGTGACCCTATGAATAAAACACCTGAAGCCCCTCTACAACTATCATCATTTACCAAAGTTCATAGAGTTTCTAAGGGTATGGTATTTAGGAAGTGGATGCCACTCCTGCTTCCAAATCAGATTACAGGGGAAAAATATCAGAACAGAGAGGTCTCCAAATATTCAAACTGTCTCTTTATTCATTATACTTCACAAAAGCCTTCTCTGGGATATTAAACAATCCATTAATTTACGAGGTAACAAGCCAATTATTTACAATCCTCTTCAGCTTTTAGTTTGTTCTCTGTTTTCACCTAGAAAAGACAGTTCAAATCTGGCAGAAAACTTTTATTGTGCCAAATTAATCGAGTCTTCTTGATTGATAAGTAATCAGCTAATCAGTTTGGTTTCACTTTTCTCTTCAATTCCCTGAATATCTTGAGTCATCTCATTATCTGACCAAACAACTAACTTCTGCTGCGATGTATGTTCAATAAATTTGACACAATCTTCTAGTAACTATTTCTTTTTTTTTTTAATTTAGGTTGTTTATTTTTCATTTCAATGAACATCTACAGAGATTTTGGAATTCCATTCATTCATTGTTGCACCCTTCTCC
>NW_006399832.1:4056826-4058693 GCF_000299155.1 Elephantulus edwardii
AAATGGTGCAACCACTGTGGAAAGCATTGTGGCGCTTTCTCAAAAAGTTGCAAATAAAGATACCATTTGACCCAGCAATTCCACTACTGGGAATATAACCTAAAGAGAACATAAATGACATCCAAGTAGTCACTATTTCTAAACCACAAAGTTGCTTTGTTTTGTTTTCAGTCCTCAGTTCTCAGAGTATGAAGCAGTGACCAATCTGAATGGATTGTCTAGAAGGAAACCAGTGAGCCAGAACACGGCACTTTAGCTACACTGAGGAAAATGGCTGATAAAATACTACATTCAGATTTTTCTGAGGTGCTCTAACTCTATACACTAAGTGAAAAACTGCCCTAACAACAACAACAACAGGGAAAGCCAAACATGAAAATATTAACTTGGGGGGAAAGCAAAAATAAAAAGAAGAGGATGTAAAAAAAGGAGGTAAAGTGGAATTTGACATCCATGAGATCTAACTGGATGCTTTTTCCTTACTATGTTCTTGTTATGCATCATCAAGTCAAAACTAACTCACAGCTGACCCTCCAGTGCATTTTCCCAGGCAGTAAATTACATGTGGGCAGACTACCCATCTTTATCCCACAGAACAGCTGGTGGAATCAAACCACTTCCCTTTGGGTTAGCAGCAAAATTCCTTACCACTAAGCCACCAGATCATCTTTTTTATTTCAACTTTCACTCTGAGGTTAATATTTATTACGAGGGTCCTTTAAGACAAAGTAAGATATATAGAAGTCCTGAATAAGTATAAAATGAAAGAACTGAATAATGACTTCCATAAATTTCCAAGTATCTTGCATACCTGCACTTCCCGTGGGAAGACGTGATAATAATCACACTTTGTATCTTATCTTTCTTCTGAGGCTTTCAGCAGGAGGTCTATCAGGGCTTCCCATGCAAATTCTAAGACAGAGAAGAGTTCAGGATACACCAATGTGCCCTAACGTTGGGGGAAACTGAAGAACAGCTCTTCCTAGCCTGTCCAACTCCAGAGCCAAGAGACTGGGGCTGGGCACATGGATAAGCTTTTTTGAGTGAAAAGCCAAGATGTGGTTTAATCAAATTTCTGAGCTAATAGAATAAAACATCAAACTTATTTTCTGTGAACAGACAGGTAGAACAAGAGGTCACTGAGGCAATGCCTGGCGGGATTCTAGTTCAGGACAGCTTCACTTCTGTCTCATTCCCACAGTCATCTTTCTCGTATTAAACTAAAGCAAAAGATAAGACGGAAGCTAAAACATCAATTTGTCCTGCAGATAAAATTTTACTTTAATGCCAAGTTTTCCTCTGAGATTTATCATTTTCCTATTAAGCTGTATCATTTATCATACCCTAGACACAATACAAGTGACTCAAGGAAATTAGAAATGGAGTCAAAATGAGAAAAGAATTTATTGAGTGGAGTTACTCACTTAGGGGAGATGATTTTTTCCCCTCCTAGATTCTTATTTGTTAATAGGTTCTGTGGGTCAGACTGCCTATAGCTGACTCTCCAGCAAATTTTCAGAGGGCTGTACATTGCACGTCTATGAAAATCTGCTGGTGGGTCAGCGTCACATGAGTTGGCTTCGACTCAACAGTATGAAGCAACAACAACAATATTAAAGCAGCACCTCGGTGGCATCGTGCATTATATAACCCAAAATGTCTGTGGTTGCAATCTGCCAGCTGCTCGCTGGGAGATAAATGGGCAGTTTGCTCCTGAGAAGATTTGCAGCCTACGAAACAGGACAGAGAGTCAATATGAGTCAGATTCAACTGCACAGAGCAGATTTGGGTTTAGGCCTTTGCAATATGAAGTAGTGCAATGCCTTGTCCCAATGTGTTGAATTGTCTGGGTTTTTTTTATAATTAA
>NW_006399832.1:4058793-4089825 GCF_000299155.1 Elephantulus edwardii
ATGAATATTTACAGAGATTCTGGATTTCCATTCATTCATTGTTGCACTTTAGTCCCTGCCCAACCCCTCCCCCCATGTTCGCTCTTCTCTTTGAAAAGTGAAAGAAAAATTCTTCCATTGTTATACAATCCCTCTCCCCAAGTCCACTCCACTATGCAGCCTTCGTTATGAATTCCTGTCATGACAATAATACCTAATCACATATTCCATTTAAACAGTCTCTCCCTCATCTCTTTGAATGCAGTATACATAATTTATCCCATCTTTCTCAGTCTTCCCCCAACGCTGATGTCAGTCCCATTTTACAACAGTGGCACTATGCAGTATTTCTCCTTTTGTGACTGAGATATTTCACTCAGCATAATGTCCTCCAGGGTCACCCATGTTGTATAATATTTCTTGAGTTCTTTGTTTTTCAGTACAGCATAGTATTGCGAATATAGTATTGTGAATATACCACAGCTTCTCTAATCATTCATTTGTTGATGGGCACTTAGGTTCTTTCCAACTCTTTGCTATTGTGAACAAAGCTGCAATAAACATGGGTGTGCGTAGATATGCTTGGGTGGTGGTTTTGTTGTTGTCATATTTTCCAAATTAAAGACTACTTATATTGCTGATAACTTTCTTTTGTCAGAGAATACACAGTCCAAACTATGCCTTGCAAGAAATCACTTCAAATCACATGTAATGCTTGAGACATTTTCCCCCATCAACTATGCACTTAATAAATTTCATTTTAAGAAGGTGTATAAGCCCCAAACTTAACGACATATTCAAAGGTAATCAAAGTAAACTTGACGTTCTTGCAAATTCAACCAAATACAGCCACTATCAGTTAATTTCTTAGAAAGATGTAATGAGACAACACAAGAGAAGGACACAACTCAAACTGTTACCATATTTCCCAATGTTAACTCATCAGTATTATAGTCCAATAGTGATTAATTAAAAATAAAACCATAATGAATGGAAATGATTGTATGAAACACAATGAAGGAAAATGTGGGAAGAAAATCTGAATAACTCCAAAAAAACCCCTCCGAGGACAGATTTTAAACTCTAAAGACAATAAATTCATCATTTTCAACTGAAAGGTTGATTTGGATATGGACAGTTAACATTTTACTTTAATTATTCCAAAGGCTTTACATGATAAAAATCACATGCCAGAACATATACAAATACTCAGAGTTCCTAATCAGTATCTTATTTCTTGTATATTTAGGTAGCTCTGTTGCTACCATGGTTAAGGAGTTGAGCTGCCAATCCAGGGGCAGATGGTTCGAATCCATCAGTGAATCCACGGAAAAAAGACAGTCAGTCACCTCTCCTGCAATTTACAGCCTCTGAAAATCTGACAGAGGGTCATCTATGGGTTGGTCTGACTCAACAGCAACGAGTTATTTGTTTTGTTGCATACACTTCAGTATAAAATTACAGGATGTTAAGACCTTTTCTAGGAACCTAATTTTTTTCTAAATTCTAAGAGTAAGAGTAATTAATTCTTCTCAAACCGTTTTTAGACTCAGCATTTTTTCTCCAAATTAAAAGTCACAACCAAATAATTGCCTAATTAGCAAAAAACAGTTTTTCTTAATTCATGAAGTAATTAAAAATTACAACCATTAAAAGGGTGCTAATTGGATTTTTCACAGAAGCATGAAGTGCCTGAGCATTCTTTTTATTTGCTTCACTCTTCACTGAAGGTTACCCCAATGGATCCTTTGTGTTCTACATGACAACACCAGTATAAAATGATCAGGTTCCTATGAGTCTGAATTGATGGCAGAGGGTTTGGGGTTTTGGTTTAATAGAGGAGGAGAAACAATGAGGGGAAAACAAAAATAGCCTAGAGAGAGATCATTTGACCTAGTGGACAGAAAGTGATGCTACCAAGCCAAAGGTGGGTGACTCTAATCTGTGGCCCTAAGGCCTGTTTTTAATTGTTTTTGGTCAAACATTCTTCTAGGTCATATAGTCCTGGTCTGTCCACTTGTTGTACAGAGGTAACTTGTGGTGGCTGTGATACTAAACACTGTGACACTGATGTGTCAAATGTGATAATGGTTACCCATGGTGGACAGTGTTTGGTGGAGCTCCCCGATTAAAACAAGCTGGCAGTAGGAGTGGCATCCACTTCCAAAATAGCTTGCCTCCGGAAACCCTATGAACCTGGAGAAAGGATGAAAGTTATACAAGTGTCCAGGTCTTTCGTTCATAGGGTCGCTATGAGTCGCCTATGACTCGATGGAACTTAACAACAACAACAACATGTGACTTCCTGTCAACAGGCAGAAATGGATTACAGGAATTAGGGGCTTCATTCTCTAGTCTGGAAAGAGGTAGATGTGTGGTGGGAAGAATGGAGTTCTATATTCCCACTTGAGAATGTCTGTTGTAATGATTTACAGCAAGTTCCTGTGACCCTTTCAGGGTAAGTTATAAGAATCACAAAGTTGCTATTCTGTACAAATGATGTTTACTCACCATGGATGTCAGTTCATTTGTAGCAATGAGTTGTGCTACAATCCCAAAGACACACAGTTCAAGGCCACCAGCTGCTCTGAAGGAAAAAGATAGGCAATCTCCTCCAGTGTGATTAACTGCCTCTGAAAACCCACTAGAGGATCAGCTATGGATCAGTTCCAACTCTGCAGTGTACGTACACACACACACACACACACACACACACACACACGTTCCCCTATGGTAGGGAGCTCTGGTAGTCTAGTGATAAGAATGTGCTGAAACCCGAAGGTATGTGGATCGAATCCACCAGCTGCTCTGTGCAGAAGGATGAGCAAACTCCTCTCATGCAATTAAATGTCCCTGGAAACGCGCTGGAGGTTCAGGTATGGGTGTTCTGACTTGATGGCACAAAACAACAATGGTTCCCCTGGAAAATGACATGCTTGGAAAAGTCACTGTTGTTATGAGCCTATGAACAGCAGTTTGGAATCTTGCCCTATCGTGCATAAACCTCACAATCCCCAATATGCTTGAACACACTGTTGCAGTCGCTGTGTCAATCCATCTTGTTTAAGGGCTTCCTCTCTTTATTGGACCCTCTACTATTCCCAGGATCATTTCATTTTCCAGGACCTGGTCCCTCCTAATAACATCGCCAAAGTATGTGAGATGAAGTTTTACCACTCTCTTGTGTAAGGAGCATCCTGGTTGCATTTCCTCCAAGACAGACCTTTATTCTTCTGGTAGTCTACGAGATATTCAGTATTCTTCACTAACACCACAGTTCAAAGTAAAGGGCCAGCAAAAAAGAGGAAGACTTTCACCAAAGATAGTAAAGATGGTGCAAGATCGAGCAGGATTTTACATGAAGTACAAAATCTTTTAAAATGCACAAGTGTAATTGAATGAAAAGTTTGTCTCTTCCCAGCCATCCAGTTTCTTTCCCAGAGAAAACCACTCTTACCAGTTCCAGAATTGGTTAGTCTAACAGGTGACTCCCCTACCTCTATTTGCTTCTCCTACTCGCTGGCTGTTGGGATGGAGAGGAGTGGGCTGTTGTCCCCTAAAATGCATTCATCCTCTCAGGACAGTGACTAAACCAACCCATACTGTGAATCCACAGAAGGTCTCTGTGGGTGTCTTATGTGAAACACTTATCTGTATGCTCAGTATCTAACCCCAACCAGATCACTGCAATTCTTTTCAACATGTGTAATTAATTCCTTCATCCATCATACATCCTCTCAATGGCTCTTCTATTCAAGGCTCCATACTAAACACACAAAAGAAAGCAGATTTGAGAAAACTCAGGCATTCAGGTCATATATTAAGCCTGCCTGACGTTTAGTCCAGGCTAACAACCAGCAACAGTGGTCTCTCCAATTTAGGAACTCCTGCTGTTTTCAGGCACCATCAAGTCAGCTCTGACCCTATGCACAACAGAACAAAACTTTTCATTCAATTACTTTTGTACATTTAAAAAAAAAAGTACTTTGTGCATAATCTAGGAAAAAAACAGTATTTAAAAATTAACTCTTGAAGAAAAGAAAAGGGTAAAATGGGCAGTAATCTGAGTAATCTCTCAACCGACACAGAGCAGAAGAGGAGGTTGAAAGCTATCCTGTAGGTAGGACTGTGAGAACCCTCAGTGACTGGTGAGGCTGAGTGAGCATACAGGATTCACATCACCAACAGCAAAGGAGGAAAGGATCAACCCCCAACACCTCAGCTCTCATCCCCAGAGCTACTAATTGAACTCCAAATGCCAACTCTTCACAGCTCATAAAATTCTACCTCTACATTGACTGCCATGAGCCAACCAGGCAATGTTCTTGGTTCCTGAGCCCTGGTTCCTGCTTCTGCTACACCCTTACTGTTCATTGTTCCACTTCCTGACATTTGTCCCACACACTTTCTGGTATTTGTCCAACATACTTTCTGATGCTCATTCTCTACTTCCAACTAAGATCCACCTGACATCATCAATGATATTCTTTGAGCCACGGCCTCTTCTGAATCCAGCTTGAATTTCTGGCAGTTCTCTATTGATGTACCATTCTAACAGTTTTTTTAATAATCTTCAGGAGAATTTTACTCTCATGGGATATCAGTGATACTGTTAAATAATTTCCCAAGTCTGTTCAATTACCTTTTTTTTTTCCAGAATGGAAACAAATATGGCTCTTTTCCAGTCAGGTCGCCAGAGTCCTTATTTGTCGGCAGAGACTAGTAAGCACATCTAGGGCTGCATGTGTTCCCTGAAACACCTCAGTTGGTAATCTAGAAATTCCTGAGGCCTTAATTTATTTTGCTAATGCCTTCAGTACAGCTTGCATGGGTATATTAAAATAAGTGATGGATAATGTTGAGAAGAATGGGTATCACAGAATACTTAATTATTCTTTTGTGAAACCTAGGCCTAGATCAAGAAACACTTATTCAAGCATAACAAGGAAACACTGCATTGTTTAAAATCAAGAAAGATGTGTGTCAGGGTCGTATACTTTCTTCATGCTATTCAATCTGTATGCTATTCATATCTTTCAAGAAGCTAGACCATATGAAGAAGAATGCGACATGAGGATTAAAGGAAGACTCACTAACAAGTTGCATTATGTAGCCTGCAGAAAGTGAAGAAGACTTGAAGCATTTGATGCAGAAACTGAAAGACCACACCCTTCAACACAAGTTACAGCTCAGTGTCAAGAAAACAAAAATCCTCACCTCTGCATCAACTGGCAACATCATGATAGGTGGAAAAAAAGACTGAATCTAAGAATCAAATCCCTATGCACATCCAGAAACTTCTCTTAACAGGGTAAAAAGGGAAGCCACAGACTGGGAAAAAGTTTTTGGTAATGACATGTCAGACAAGGGACTTATATCTAGAATTTATAAAATACTCGAGCACCACAACAAGATCAAGGAGAATAATCCAATTGAAAAATGGGCACAGGATATGAACAGACACTTCACCAAGGAAGACATTCAGATGGCCAACAAGCACATGAAGAAATGTTCAAAATCCCTAGCCCTGAGAGAGATGCAAATCAAGACAACCATGAGATATCATCTCACTCCAGTAAGACTAGCAAAATTTAACAGGACAGCAAGCAACAAATGCTGGCGAGGTTGTGGAGAGACTGGGAACCTGATTCACTGTTGGTGGGAGTGTAAAATAGTGCAACCATTGTGGAAAGCATTGTGGCGCTTTCTCAAAAAGTTGCAAATAAAGATACCATTTGACCCAGCAATTCCACTACTGGGAATATACCCTAAAGAGACCATAAATGACATCCAAGTAGATATATGTATACCCATGTTTATCGCGGCTTTGTTTACAATAGCAAGGAGTTGGAAACAACCTAAATGCCCATCAACAAACGAATGGGTAGAGAAGCTGTGGTATATTCGCACAATGGAATACTATGCTGCATTGAAAAACAAGGAACTCATGCAATATTATTCAAAATGGGTGACCCTGGAGGACATTATGCTGAGTGAGGTATCTCAGTCACAAAGGGACAAATGCTATATGGTGCCACTGTTGTAGAATGAGGCGGGCATTGGGGTGGGGTAAGACTGAGAAAAACTGGATGAAATATGTTTACAGCATTGAAGTCTATGAGGGAGAGAATAGTCTAAAAGTATTATATTTTAGGGCATTATTTTTATCGTAGGAGTCGCAATGAGGGTTGCAGAGTGGTTTGGGGAGGTGTGGGGGGATTGTGTACCAATGAGGGAGTTTTTCTTTTGCTTTTCAAGGAGAGGAGCAAATGGGGGGGGGTTGTGTGTTTGTGCGGGGAGAAGGGTGCAACAATGAATGAATGGAATTCCAAAATCTCTGTAGATGTTCATTGAAATGAAAAATAAACAAACTAAATTAATTTAAAAAAAGAAAATAAAGCTTAAGAAGAAGAAGAAGAAAAAAGACTGAACCAACAATTTTATTTTACCTGAAGCCACAATCAACAAACACCATGATAGCAGCAGTCAAGAAATCAAAAGTTGTGTTGCACTGGGCAAAGTTCTACAAAGCAAGGATGTCAGTTTAAAGACTTAAGTGCATCTCAGCCAAGCCATTATCCTTCCAGTTGCTTCCTTTGCATGAGAAAGCTGGACAATGAATAAGGATACAGTAGAAGAATCAATGTCTTCCAATTGCGGTGTTGGCAGAGTATCAAAGATCCCATGGACTGACTAAAGAACAAATGTGTCTTGAAGGAAGAATAGCCAAAGTGCAGAGTGTTCCTTTCAGGCAAAGACAGTGATATTTCATCTCACTTTTGACAAGTTTTCAAAAGGAATCAGCCCTTAGAGACAGCATGTTGGCAAAGGCAGAGGATGAGTGAAAGAGAGGAGGACCCTCCGTGAGATGGAGTGACAAAGAAACTCCCTAAACAGGCTTGAACGTAACAGATTATTATGATGGCGCAGGAAAGGGCAAGATTCAGATCTGTTGTTCACAGGGTTCATAGGATTGATATGAGTTGTAATCTACTTGATGGTGCCTAACAACAACAACAATAGTTGCCCCACCTTCCTCTCTAACTCTCACTCCAAGCTTAAAATTCATGCCATCAGATCATATCCCTGACTAAGTGTTTGGACCCATTGCCCCCGCCATTGTATCTGTCCTTCTCACTAGTGGTCTTCCTCTTTTATGCTGACCCTCTCCTGAGCATGATGATGCTAACCCTTGTGTTATAATGGTTACCCATGGGAGAGAGTGTTTGGTGGAGCTACCAAATTAAGACAGGTTTGGAAGCAGGAGTGGCATCTACTTCCTAAACAACATGCCTCTGGAAACTCTATGAACTCTGATAAATGCCAATACTTATAGAAAGGCTTCAAGCCTTTTGTTCATAGGGTCACTATGAGTCATGCTTGACTCAATGACAAACAACAACAAATCACTTTGTTGCCAAGTGTTTATAAACCCCTGGACACTCCTACCACCTTCCTTGAAGTTTATTAATAACTAGCATCCTATCACTCTAAAACTATTCTTGTCATAATGTTTGAAGATTTCAACATCCATAAAGATGATTCTTCCAAATACATGGAACCTCAGATACCTGACCTGGTACCAAAGTTCTTGTCTTCCACTCTATCCCACTGTAACTAATACCCACAATCATATCCAGAGCCACGGTGTTAACCAGTATTTGTAAATCCTCCACACTCAGAATTTTCAGCATAATCTTCTCCAACACCAAAAACTGTCTTTTTAACTGACTCTTTGGAGAATTGAACTAACTGTTTAAACCAGTAGCCTCTTGGCACAAGTGAATATTGTTCACTTGACATGGCTAGTCTAAACTGACATGTGTTATAAGTTTAAATATATACACTGTATTTTGCAACTCAGTAGAAAAATGATAAAACAATTCTTCAAAAACTATATTAATTACATATTTAATTAATATATGAGAATACTGGCAGAAGATCAAAGATTAGAGTCTTCAATATGGATTACATCATAGAAACTAAAATACTCACCACTGGGCCAACAGGCAACATCATGACAAATGGAGAAAAGATTGAAGTTGTCAATCTTTCACCTTACTTGAATCCCTTGGTACCAGCAGTCAGGAAATTAAAAGATATATTACATTGGGAAAATCTGCTGCCAAGTAACTCTTCAAAGAGCAAGGATGCCAGTTTAAAGTCTAGGGTGCACCTTGTTTAAGCCATGGTTTGTTGTTTGCTGGGGTTTTTAAAAAGTTATTACTTTCTATGTATCCGAAAGTTGGATAATCACTAAGGATGACAGAAGAGGAATTGATGACTCTGAGTTATGGTGCTGGAGAACAAGCAACTGAATATCCCACGGACTGTCAAAAAACAAACAAGTCTGTCTTGGAGCAAGTGTGACCAGGTTGCTGCTTGGAAACAAAGACGATGAAGGTTTATCTCACACTGGGCATGTTATTAGAAGAGGCTAGTCCTTGGAGGAACTCATGTTTGAAAAGGTGGAATGTCAGTGTAAGAGAGGTAGATCCTCAACAAGATGGGCTGACATACGGAGTGCAGGAATAGGCCCAAGAAATGGTAGGGATGGCACAAGATTCAGCTCTGTTGTTCACAGGGTCACAATCAACCCAACAGCGCATAACAACAAACTGTGCCGAATAAAATGTATTACTAAATAATGCCAGTTGATTCTTAATATCTCATAAAATGTGGCTACCAGAAAACTTAAAATTATACATATGGCTTGCATTTATGGTGCATAGTCTATTTCTACTGAATCGTGCTGGTCCAGAACATTAATAATTCTCCAACACCAACCTGGGAATTGATTACTATAAACCTTAACAATCCTCTAACCAAGTCTTAATTCTCTTCCTTAATCAGGTCACAGGAGTCCCAGGGCCCCAATGGTTAGATTGGTGGTTTGATCTGACCCAGTGGCTACACAGGGGGAAACTGGCAATGTGCTGTAAAGATGAAATCCTAGAGGGAAAAATATTAAAATCTAAGGGGAAAAAAGGTGATTAAAACCTAGAACAGTTCTCTGTTACACAGAGTCACTATGGGTCCAAATCAACTCAACATCCCACAACAACAGCCGCTCGCATTCCATGACCCATCACTAGGATTCCATCCCCTATCACCTTTGTCCTCTCTTTTCATTGCATCACCTAAACAAACCCAGCCTTGTTATTCAACTCCTGTTGGCCCCTTGGGTAACTGAAAAGCAAGTGTCACCAATGTTTCTTTGGCCAAATATTCTCATCAGTTCTCTTTCTATTTGGAGCCAAAGTGGCTTAAGACGCAACACATAATCAGGAAGAAACAGAAAAAGAATAACAGTTTAAAAGTAAAGATCATTGCCCAAAGTATCTACACAGGGGTTTATTCCCAACTCTGCCCTTAACTACCTGCATTACCTTGGAAAATAACTTAGTATCCTTGGGTCTACATTTTTAAAACACAAGGCTCTTCACTTTCTAGCTTCACCCTCTGCTGATGTGGTGAAAACAATGAAAGTCGGTATGAATATGGGGCTATGGATAAATGTTTTTTTGACACCATCTTTGCCTGAGCCAAAAGCAGAAACTTGCTTGTGGGGAGTTTACTTTGGAAGGGATCCTAGAAAGCAGCAGCCACAGACTGGAGGAGTTCAACAGGAAAGGCGGGAGAAGCAGAACAATGATGTGTTTGCGAGCTGGCCACTATCGTGGGTGACTTACGCTCCGGCTCACAGGAATCTTTTGAGACTCCTGATGAAATTCATCTCAGAACTGTCACTCTAGGACCCACAGGAGAAAACGCTTAACCACTCAACCCCAGTGATTAGGTGGTCCCATGGGCACCAGCTCTCAGCATATTTTGGCCATGTGAGTGTGAATTTCTAAGTGTCACAGAATTTGTGGGCTCAGGCAAGGCACAGTGGTTGCCCCTCTGTGAAGCAGACCAAAGCTCATTCTCAGCTGATCACAAGAGCAGCAGCTGAAGAAGAGGTGAAGCTGAGAAAATCTGCAGTGATACATAAGAGGTGTTGGATATATACTGTCTTAATAAGTGTGGTTTCCAAGAGAAAGCTTAATATTAACAGATGTCAAGTGTAGCTTTGCTTTTCCCTAAGACTCACTACCCCTTATGCTCATTGCTACACTGGGAAAATGAGGAATAACATATCTACCTCATATTTGAGGAAAGGCTTCAAACCAGAATGTTGCCTATGCAATTCAGTAATACTTTAGAGGCTCTATCTGGCTATTAGAGCCTAGGTTCCTGCCTCTTCACTCTTGGCAGTTGCAGATTCTAAGGCCTTCAAAGAGTATGTTCATTCACCTGTGCTCAGACCTTAAATACTGGGAACTCCAGATTACAACATGCAGCTTGCTTTATAACCCTAACTCCTTCTCCTGGCTCTGGTACCAAATGCTTCACATGCATTATCTCATTAAATTATTAAGAAGAATAATTACACATGCTCAATGTCATTGTGTCAGAACCAACTCACAGTTGACCCTTCAGTGATTCTCAGAGGTTGTAAATTGCATGTGAGATTGTCCATCTTCCTCCTGAGGAGAACCTTATGGATTGAAACCACCTGTCTTTGGGTTGGAAGTACAGCTCCCTACCACCAAAAACAATTTATACAAGGTCAATCAATTATTAAGTGGCAGAATGAGGTTGTGAGCTCAGGTCTGTGATTACAGAGTTTCTGATTCATCTTAAACACTGGTCAACACTCTCTCTAGGATAGGAACCAAATTCACAGTGTCTCCTGGGCTATTAATCATCAGACCCATTGCCAGTCTTCTGGAGCCAATCTTATAGTCATTTTAGCTCCTTTATTTCTGACTTTGCCCGTACTGAGATTTTCACTCTCTCTCTAGTAACAAGATGCTAAGTGCTACTTACTATCATAATGCATAATTTCTTTCTAATGTACAGTTCCCAGCAAGATCCCTAGCTAAAGGACAACACTCTGATAACTTATTAGCCATAACCAAACCCCAGGGGACTTGGAACCACAATCTCAGTGGATATCTAGATCACTTGGCATCACAGAGCCCAATACGACAATGTTCCATATCTTACTTTTGGTAAATAGCAACAAAGATCTGAAAAGCTTGCAATCACTCATCTAAGATGCAACTCTTAGTCTCTTTTTGCCTGGACCAAAGAATAAGAAAGTCAAAGATGCAAGGAAACAACTGGTTCAAAGGATTAAAGGATCATGCACACTAGCATCCATTAAATCCACTAAACTGAGACACAAAGGACTAAAGGTACCAGGTTATCACCACCAACCATTCTTATAAGGATCATAATAAAAGGTCCCAGACAAAGGGAGGGGACAGAATAAATGAAAAATAATACCAGACCTATAGTTCTGAGAGAGTCTGAGAGACCACCTGAGGTGTAGATCTGAAGCACCCTTCAAGCCAGGAAATGAACTTACCTTTGAGGATCAATGTTCAGCCAAACAAATTCAACTCATGGTGAGTTTGAGTTTTCAAACCCAGCAGGTTTTTGGTGGGTGTAAATTGAATAGGAGGAGACTGTCCAACTTTCTCCCTGGGAGCCACTGGTTGATTTGAACCATGAGAGAGAGGCACTCCCTGGGTGAACAGAATAACTCCTCACAGAACAGGACACACCAGGAAGGAGTGTATTATTAAGTACAACCAATTACATGAATCCAAAAGTGTATCATTTGCCCAAAAGCAAAGCTCAGATGGCAAGAAGGGGTGGAAACAAAGGACAAATGGAAATAAGGACTCCAGGGAAGAACTAGGAAGATAATTGTTACTGTGAGGGGACTGCAACCAACGTCACAAAAGAAAATAGGCAGAAATTGTTGAATGAAAACCCAATATGCTAATAAACTTTCACCTAAACTACAACATACTTTTTGTGTGTGCTCTTTGAGATAGGATATAATAAAAATTCATTACTAAGTTTCTATGCTAACTTATTTATGCTCAGTTCTAAGAATAAGAAAGAAGAATAAAGAAAAGTATAAAATGTCTGTTAGCATTTAATCTGCATTGGGGTTGATTTAAAACTTAAAAATTTAAAAATAATGTTTGTCCAGAAATAACATTTTAAATCCTTTTTCTTTTCCAAAATGTAAAAAAGACAACATCCCTCTTCAAATAAGTATCAACCTGAATTTGCCACGATTCTCAATGGTTTGGCCATTACGTAGTTATGTAATCTGGCATTTGTGCAATGAAGTAATTACCTCCATGATGTGATCTGATGTGATCAGTCAGTCATTTGTTTTAAGGGGACTTAGAGGGGGATGTAACTTCCTTACTCAGGTCACAGGTTGGTCTGAAAGAGAAGTTCTCTTGTGTTGTGGTCTCCATCACCTTTTATTTCATAAAATATAAAAGGAAAGAGAAAGGTGGGACCTTAGACCACTTTCTTAGACCACTAAGAAAGAAGCACCAGGAGCAGAGTGTGTTCTTTGATGCGAGGGTCTCTACTGAGACCCTCCTAGATCCAGGGGGAGACTAACGCCATGACACATGGTAACCTGATCTCTCCAATGAATACCTGATCAGACAAATGTTGAAAGAAGACCAGAACTGTCTCCCGGAGCCAACAAAAAGAAATCCTTTTCCTAGTGCTGAAGCCCTGAATCCAGGCATCGAGCTTACCAATGTGTAGTACTTCTTTTAAAGCAGCACTAGAAAGCTAAGACAGATCCACTGTCCGTTATTTCAAACAACCTTGCCTGGGTATAAGGAACTTTGTCTACAAGGAAGAGGCTGTTTATTCTACTTCTTTTTGAATCCCCAGTCTCAGAGCACTTCGTTATCATGACCCATACCTTCTTTCTAATTTATAATTCCCAGCAAGATCCCAGTTGATGGTGTTACAGACTGTACACTAATCCACAGGAACACAATTTCTGCATTCAGTATAACCAGCAATATTGCTTAAGCTCCAAAATCAATTACTGCCTCAACATGGGAAAATATTATCAACAAAGAGACAGCCAGCTAAGGGGTGGGGGGGAAAGTAAGTTCCTGCAGAGAAAATAAATATCACTGGTTTTCAGCCATACACAGTAATAAAACTGATTAAATTCCTCAAGAATATGAATTGACAAAGCAGTGGGAATGTGATAATGAAAGTCTCATAGCTTTTCAGAGACTTTACCTCCCAGAAGCTAGCAAGGATAACTAAATCCTTGAGAGGAAAGAAAAAAATTCAGGCTATTCTAAATCAATCCTTCTTTATCTTGCTTAACCTCCTAAACATTTAATAAATATTTTCATAAACAAAACATAATTTAGAGTTTAATAATATGTGTGTTTAAAAATGAAACCTACACTCCTCACTTTTCAAAATACCATGTCCTTTTGTGAACCAAAGACAATTTCACATTCATATGCTTTGGACATGTTGTGAGGAGAGACCGGTCCTTGGAGAAGGACATTATGCTTGGGAGGGTGGAGGGACGGCGCAGGAGGGGAAGGCCCTCTATGAGGTGGATTGATTGAGTGACTGGGGTAATAGGGATGGGTCTATCAGAGACAGTGCGATTGGCACAAGACAGAGCAGAGTTTAGGGCTGTTGCACATAGGGTCGCTATGAGTCACAAGCGACTCGACGGCACATATACAACAACAACAACATGCTCAGGTGATACTAGGAATGGTTAGAGTGGAAAGCCAGGGATCTAAGGTTTTGGACCATTCCTTTTCTCATTGATACCCTGGGCTTTTCTTTTTCCTTCTTATATAATAGTGACAATTACTTCTAATTTGCTTATTCTATTAGTGTGTGCTCTACAACAAATAATACTTTCAGAAGACCTTAAAAAAATAGCCTTCTTCTTAGAACATATCTATTATTTTCCAGGAAATACTCCAATAATTATGAGGTTTTTAATAGAAAATATTTCATAATCAAAAATAATGAAAGGCAGGTTTCTGAAAATAGATATTCTATTGTTGAGAGAATCTTTGACCTTTATAAGTACCGTTGTTGTTGTTGTTATGTGCTGTTGAGATGCCTGTACATCAGCTCTGAAGCCAGCCCTGTCCTGAGCCAGTTTCACTGACTCTGGCACAACAATCCCCCTTGTCCCAGTTACTCTGTCAATCCATCTTATCCAGGGACTTGCTCTCCTGTGCTGTCCCTCCACTCTTCTGAGCATGATGTCCTTCTCCAAGGACCATCCCTCCCGGCCACATACCCAAAGTATGTGAAATAGACCTTCAAAATGTCAAAGAAAGTATGTTAGATAATTTGGACATTTACTAATCTGTTGATCCAGGATCCCCTCAGCTGATTTGCTATATGTTCTAACAACTTTTCTTCTGACACCAAGGAAGAAACAAGCTGTATTACATTATATCAAACAAGTGAAGTATTTGGGATTTTCTTTAGATTAGCTGGAAGACATTTTCCCACCTCTCTGCCTCCATCATGGTGCAGGCAGCATGGGTGGGGTAACAGTAGGAATGATCATCTTTCTTGCGCAAGAGCCCTTCTCGATGCTGAGCAGCACAGGAGGTATTCATCCCAAATAATGAGACTAGCTTCTTCATTTTCCCCCCCATAACATTCCAAGCCTAGACTTAAGAAACCAAATGAACTGAGCTTTTTAATGGAATCACTGGGAGGCAACACCGTTTTTATTTTCAATGACGCTGTCAAAGTTCAAAGCTAGTTTTGGAATTGCCTTCAAAGCCAGTTTATAAGCCTCATAAGAAAAATTATCACATCCCGCATGCTTCTGAAGAAGTGCGTTTAAGCAGTCACAGCTCTTGCTTTATATAACTCTGCAGCTACTATGCATTATTCCCAATTCAGCCAGTCATTAAGAGAGGAAACTTTCAACAAACAATCCCTGGGACACTCCCAAGTGGTTTTAATTATTGCAGTCTCCAAGGTATAATCTAGAGCAGCACTAACCAAAACATAATGGGAGCCACAGATGGAGTTTTGTACTTTCTTATGGTCACCTTTTGTTAAAAGGTACTATGAAACAGCTATAATTAACTTCAATATTTTATTCAACATATAACAAAATTATCAATTAAACACATAATATAAAAGTCTTGAAATAGTATTTTTACATACTTGATTGTACCAAGTCTTTGAAATCTAGTAGGGATTTCACATTTATAGCACATTTCAATTCAAATTAGCCACATTTTAAAAGCTCAAAAGCCACATGTGGCCACCATATTAAACACTGTAGATCTCGATTCTTTATCCCCTGAGTTACTAAGGCAAATGGATTATTTAGCAGTATATTAACTGAGGTTTTAGGGACGGTGCAGGAGGGGAAGGCCCTCTATGTGGTGGATTGATTCAGTGATTGGGATAATCGGGATGGGAATGTCAGAGAGTGCAATTGGCACAGAACAGAGCAGAGTTTAGGGCTGTTGTACATAGGGTCGCTATGAGTCGTGAGCGACTTGACGGCACATAACAACAACAACAACATTAACTGAGGGAGTTCTGGTGGCTTAGTGGTAAGGAACTGCGCTTCGAATGCAAAGATACGCAGTGTGAGTCCACCAGCTGCTCTCTGAGGAAATAGATGGGCAATCTCCTTTTGTGCAATTTACTGCCTCTAAAACCCATCAGAAATTCATTAATGAGCCAGTTCTGACTCAGTGGTGCACAACAACCTATTAACTGAGTTCTTGTAGGCATTTCCTTAATTCTTCTGACTTGTGAGTAGATGGCCTAGAGTTAAGAAGCAGTGCTGCCAATCCAAAGGCAGGTTATTCAAATTCAAGGGAGAAAGACAGGCTCTACTTCTGTGTGAATTTCAGCCTCTGAAAACCTGGAGGGTCAGCTTTGTGTCAGTTCCAACTCAATGGCACATAGCAACAACAATTTTAGCACAAGAAAGCTCTGGTCAGAGTTTGGGGTTTAAAAAGGAAATGGGAAGGATCTCCTGTGAAAAACAAGGTATTCAAACTCTGTAAATAAATCAGTATTATTTTTTAAAAAAAAGGTAAATCTTACAGTAAAGTCCATTGGAAACAAGCCATTAAGCATACAAATTAAAGCAGAAATGGTCAAAAAAGGAGCCATCTGAGAAGAAATCAGGAAGTTAAGGAGCTAAACAGAAGATTTCAAAGGGCAGTTTGGCAAGACAAAAGAATGTATTATAACAAAATGCACAAAGAGCTGGGGTCAGAGAATCAAAAGGGATTAACTCATTTGGCATTTCTTAAACTGAAGGAACTGAAGAACAAATTCAAGCATCGAGTTGCAATATTTAAAGATGCTATGAAATTGGCACAGGATAGAGCAGGGTTTAGGGCTGTTGTACATATGGTTGCTATGAGTCACAGGCAACTCGATGGCACAAAACAACAACATGGGCTGATATTGAATGATCCATGATGCAACAAAAGATGGAAGGAAAACAGAGTCACTTTAACAAAATGAATTGACTGACACAGAAGAATGTCATGAAACAACATATCCAACAGGTAATAGCGATGAAGGAGGAAGTACAGGTTGATCTGAAGGACTTGGCAAAAAACAAGACTCCAGGAAGTGATCAAATACCAACTGACATACTTCAGCAAACGGATGCTGCCTTGGACATGCTCACCAAGTTGTACCATGAAATCTGGAGGACAGCTACCTAGCCAGCTCACTGGAAGAGATTCATACTTATTCCCATTCCAAAAAAGTAGACCTGACAGAGTGAGGAAATGATCCAAACATAAGTAAAATCTTGCTGGAGATTATGGTGGAAACCCCAAAACAAATTTAAAAAACCCCACAAACAAAAACTGGCACAGCACATCAACAGAGAACTGCAGGCTGAAAGTCCAGGCTGGGTTCAGAAGAGACCGTGGCACTGGGGACATTATTGCCAATGTTAGATGGATCTTAGCTGAAAAGAGAGACTACCAGAGAAATGACTATCATTTCATTGACAATGCAAAGGCATTTGATCATGTGGATTACAACAAACTGTGGTTAACCTTGAAAAGAATAGGAATCCCTGAATACCTGATTGCTCTCATGTGAAACCTACAGTTAGATCAGGAAGCAATTATCAGAACAGAGCAAGGAAACACTGAATGGTTCAAAATCAGGAAAGGAGTGCTTCAGAGATGCATCCTATCTCCATATCTTTTCAATCTACATATGGAACAGATCGTTCAGAAAGCTGGAATGTGGCATCATAATTAGTGAAAGACTCATGAACAATTTGCATTATGCAGATGACACAACCTTACTTGCTGAAACTAAGGAGGCCCTAAAGCATCTGCTGTAGAAAGTCAAGGACTGTAGTATTCAGCTTGATTGAAGTTCAGCAACAAGAATACAAAGATTCTCACCACTGTGCCAATTAGCAGCATCATGATAAATGGAGAAGAGATTGAGATTGCTAACAATTTCAGCTTACTCGGGTCCACAGCCAAAACTCTTGGAATCAGCAGCCAGGAAATAAAAAGTCTACTGTCAGGAACTCTCCAGAGTGCTGAAGTGCAAAGATGTCAGTCTAGAGACTAAGGTGTGCCTGATTCAGGCCACAGTCTTTGCAATTACTTGCTGTTTATCAGAGAGCTGGGCAATGAATAAAGATGACAGAAGAAGAATTGATGTCTTTGAGTTGAAGTTCTGAAGAAGAGTATTGATCATACCATGGACTTCCAAGAGAGCAAACAAGTCTGTCCTGGAGAGGGTAAAACCAACTTGCTCTCTCAAGGCAAGGATTTTGAAGCTCCATCTCACATACTTTTGGCAGGTAGCCAGAAGGGGCCAGTCCTGGGAGAAGGACATTATGCTTGGAATAGAAGGACAGCACAGGAGAGGAAGATCCTGGATAAGATGGATTGACACAGTGACTGGTGTAATAGGGTCAAGTGTGTCGGAGACAGTGAGATTGAAATCAGGATAGTACAGGGTTCAGAGCTGTTGTGCATAGTGTCGCTATGAGTCGTAGGTGACTCAACAGTACGTAACAAAACAACAGTGTGCCAGGAAGATATGTTCTCTTTATACTATAGTTGTCTAGAACTCTTTAAATAACAATGGGAAGGAGGCCTTCCACATAGCTGGATTGGCCACATTACCAAGCCCAGAAGACATTTTTCTTTCTTCTTCCTGCATCTCTGTTCATGCCAGTAACCATGTTCCAAATGTCCTGCCTTCTTTTCACACTTATTTGCTTATATTTCATTAATCCTCAAATGAAGTCAAATTTACATCCCATCTCCTCTATGAATCATCTCATGATTCTTCTACACAAATGTCAAACTTCATCTCTATGTCCCATTCACTTGACCCTGAATCATGGCCTCCTCTGGAAGTGTGCTGTTAAATTTAGAATACATACATACATACTTCTTTTAAATGTGTGAATACTCTTCCACGTCTCCTCAGTTCTGTGGTAGGCGCTGTGCTAGAGGGGCAGCTCAGTATATCTTTGTCATCACCTTACTGTTCATACACTCATCAGTCACATTTCTCTTCACAACTGAGTGTTTTTCATTCTTGAGGTCATGGAGTAAACACAGGCCCTTCCAGGGGATATATCATTAACTTCTGCAGATCACACACTTGCCTGGAGCTTTCCTCACTCCTAGGGTTATCTGTGTATGTCTCACTCTGAAGTAAAGAACAAACGTTCTTTGAGAGAGCAAAATACGTCTTCTTCACTTCAGATCTCTCCATTCACACGTTGTTTTAAGTAAGACAGAGCCATCAAACCCAAACACACAGAAAATACGTAATGCTTGACACCAAGGAGAAAAATCAGCAGTCAGAGACCTCACCAGATGCCAGCTTGATGACCATAGGCCAACACTGTCTCCACATCCTTTGGGGCCTCACAGAAGTGAGCTGCATATATCACACACAGGAAGTAGAACAGCAATGGATTCAACTATTCTGTTACCTGTTCTGTCACCTCTGAACTTCAGAAGTATTTTTCTAGCACCAAACATGGTGCCAGGACGAAATTTTAAGTTGGCTCTGCAATGTAAAAGCCTTTTTTTCCTCCACGTCTTTTATACTTTTGATTATATCATATCACATGACAAGCTGTGTTAAGCACAAGGATATGTTGTTGTTATTGTGTGCCATTGAGTCACCTGCGACTCAGCGACCCTATGTACTGCGGCTTTGAAGCCTGCCCTGTCCTGAGCCAGTCTCACTGAGTCTAACACACCAATTCCCATTGCCTCAGTTACTGTATCAATTCATCTCATTAAGGGTCTTCCTCTCCTGTGCTGTCTCTCCACCCTTCCAAGCATGCCAAGGACTGGTCCCTCCTGGCCACATACCCACAGAATGTGAGACAGAGCTTCAAAAGCCTAGCCTTTAAGGAGAAACTTCGTTTCACCTTCTCCAAGACAGACCTATTTGTTTTCTTGGTAGTCCATGGTATGTGCAAGACCCTTCTCCAGCACCACAATTCAAAGGTAATGATTCTTTTTTTGTCATCCTTACTCACTGTCCAGCTCTCTGATGCATGGCAAGTAATTGTGAAGACCATGATCTAGATCAGGCACACTTTTGTCTCTAGACTAATGTTGTCTTTCAGTATTCTAGAGAGGTCCATGACAACAGATTTTCCTAATACATTTCACCTTTTGATTTCCTGACTGCTGTTGTTAAGAGTGTTCATTGTGAAGCCAAGCAAGCTGAAACTGTTAACAACTGCAGTCTTTTCTCCTGTCATGGTGCTGCCAATTTTCCCAGTGGTGAGAAACTAAGGATAGAGTAATTAATTTTTTTGGCAGTCTCCACAACAGTGAATTCATTTTCAATGTTTGTTAAGTTTTTGACACAAACTTTGTTTTTTAAAGAAATCATGTAAGAAAGTGGTTTGGGATGGAAATGATAAAAAGAAAAACCAACACACACATACATATACACACGCACACATACCCCTGATCCTACACTTGTAGCAGTCAGCCTAGAAGAGAGGTTGATTAGAAGTGGCCCATACTTGGGGAGCTCTGGTGGCCTAGAGGCAAGGAGCTGCAACTACAATCCTAGAGGAACACGGTTCAAATCCACCAGATGTTCTGCCGGGAAAAGAAGGGACAATCTCCTCCTGTACCAGTCAGATCTGATTTGACGGTACACTCACACAGAAATAAAAAATAAACAAATAAATAAAATTTTTTAAAAAAGAAGTGGCCCATACTGTGAAAGAAAAATACAAAAGAGTGATCCCAGAGATTACAGTGGTTAGGAGTGAAAACCACCGGAAAGGAATAGACCTGTGGTGCCAATAATCTCTGAAATATTTTCTTATTAAGAAAACACGAAGAAAGAGCCCCATAAGGCTAAGGATTGTTCTGTGAGCAGGGAACAAGCCTGGAAGGCAGAATCTCTGTATACAAAGCTTTGTTGATGCTCTGTACCTGACTGCCAAAGTCAGCAAGAGAAGCAACTGGGAAATTTTTCAAATAGGTTTTTATTATTGATTTTAGGCTTGGTAGGGGGATCTCATGCTTCTGAAAGCTCAGGACTAGCTTCTCGTTTGAGGCCAAGCACAGCAGGGTCATCTCCCACAAAGAGCATAGGCACTGGGTTCCCAGGCCCTCTGTGGAAGAATAAGTCTCCATCAACTCCCGGGAAGGACAAGCCCTGAGGCCTCTCTTCAGCGGACAAAAACAGGGCCTCAAGTCAGGTTATAAAACCACAGCAATCGTTGCATAAACCAAACTGGAGAAGAGTCTGGGATAGAATGCTGGCAAAAGCAGATCCTGGAATTCTCTTTTTTGGAGCAAATCCTTTCTAACAAATATATTCTGCACACATGCATAGTAGTCATCATTGCTTTCAAGGAAACCCCACACATGGAGCACAGAATGGGCAAAAATCACAATATTTTTATTCTATAGTAGCTAAAATTTAGCCCATCTAAACAATTTTTTCCTTAACAAAAAAAAAACAAACAAACCAAAAACAAAAACAAAAAACAAAACACCATACTACAGAAAAAAAAATAATCTCTCACATTCTGAAAGACACAAGCATAACAAGACAAAATGTGAAAGGAACAGTGGTAACAAGGGGAAGGCTGAATCTGATTTTTACCCGCTTCATGTAAGAGAACTGTTCCATCAGTAAAATCTATAATACCGCACAAAGAGCTACATGGTAAGATATGCCCCCGCCATTTTTCTGCTCCAATTTCTATGAATCATTGAGTCCAATGTTCATTGTAACTTGACTCACAGACTTAGCTCACGTAAGAATGTCAGTTATTGAAAACAGAACATCAACTTATTTATCTGCAGAAAAAGAATGGTCATCAGCACATTGCTCATCACACAGTGGGCACTCAATAAATACAGGCATACTAAAGTGCTTATTTTATGATTTATTTCTATTTACAAAATCAAGTCCTCAAGATAGGAAAGCTTTACCTTTGGAATGGAGAATGGGTTGAAACTTTTCTCTTACTCAGAGCTTCCTAAATATTTTTTTTCAGGATTACAACAAAATCCCGGATAGAACACATCTGTAGAGTCCCAGGAAAACTGAAGTCAACCCCTCCTCAAGTTTCAAAGTATCTAAAGTATAATCCTTTTAAAAGCACCTACTTTTATTCAAAATTGTTCTCATCTCCACTGTGACTCACAAATCTGCAACATTTAAAACAGTTCATTACCCTTAACATTCAAAGGACGGAATCCGTAACAATTGTTTCTCTTGAAGAAACAAATGGTTAGTCTGTTTGCCAGCATAGTTGACTGAGCCTCATGCCTGGTGTGTAGGAAGACATTACTGTCAAGACACAGTTCTCCATATGAGAATTTGCACTTGTTATTAATGTTGTAAGCAGAGACTGTTACAAAATGGTAGATTAAAAAGAATTCTAGACATTTTCTTTCATCTCAGAGGTGAATGAATGTGCTAATCAAAATAAAAGCCCCCCAAATAATGTCCACCTTTTCCCACGCAGAATCTGTGAATTACCTAGGTGGGCGGGGCGTGGGAGGGGGGACGTAGGGTTGGGGGGGTGGGCGGAAGGCAAGAGCATCACTTTAATCATTAAAGAGTGCCAAGCCCAAGCCATAGTATTTTAAATTGCTCCTTGTGCATAGGAAAACTGGATAATGAATAAGAAGATGGAAGAAGAACTGATACTTTGAACTAGGGTGCTGGTAAGGGATATTAAATATACTGTGGACTCTGTCTTGGAAGAAATGAAGCCAGAGTCCTTGAAAGTAAAAATGGTGTGGCTTCATCACACAAACATTGGGCAGATTGTCAGGTCAAGTCAGTATTTGGAAAATGTCATGCTTGGTTCAGCAGAAGAGAGAACCTCAATGATTTTGTCTCGATGAGATCTAAGATGCTGTGACACCGGGCTTCCGCACAGCATACTATGACACAGGACTGGGTAGAATTTGGTTCTGGTATAGATAAGGTCACAAGGAGTTGGCGCCAACTACACAGCATCTAATAAAATAACAGTTCAAGGTGACTTATTTGACTTCAGTCACTTTGCAACTCAGAGAAATTCCAAGGTGGTTCTTTCCATGAAGCTTCCACTTCCCCCCCCTCCCCGCTTGCTTCACCTTCCAGTGCAGGCTGTCCAAAACAACAGAGGCAAACAATATGAAAAATGGAGTCACGTTAAATGTGACCTTTAAAGTGGAATGCAAAAGAAAAGGAGAAGGTATATCCAAACGAATTGGAAAGCTTCTTGAACTTTTTATCCTTCGATTTAGTCAACAAGTATGCTTAGTTTAATCTATCTCTCCCATTAATTGTACACCCTGGAAAAGGTCACAGTGCTGTCTGCTGAGTGTGCAAATAACAATAATGCTTCTTCTTCAAGCTAAAAACTCATAAGACTGACAATTTTATCTTATATTATTATAGCATACATAATTTGCTATCATCAATTCTGTCCCACACTCAGGATGAAGTCAGAGTGGAAGTGTCTCATATAGTTTCCAAGGCTGCCAATCTTTATGGAAGCTGTCACATTTTTTCTCCCGTCAAGCAGCTGATGGGTTTAAACTACCAACCTTTGGGTTAGCAGCCAAGAGCTTTAATCATTGTACTACCAGGGCTGCTTTATCACAAATAATAAGAAATAAAATTAATTTCTGAAGACCTGATAAATGTAAAGAGATATTTCTTTTGTCTTAAGACTTTGAGGCTGTTGATGCAATGGTTTGTAACAAAGTATATATATGGAAGACTTTTTTCCCTTTTGTTGTTGTTGTTAGGTGCTGTCCAGTTGACTATGATTCTTAGTGACCCCTACGCATAATAGCTCTGAATCATGTTCTATCCTGAGCCAATCTATCTCTGGCACTCTTACCTTTAATACCCCAGTTAATATGTCAATCCATCTCATCTGTAATCTTCTCCTGCACTGTCCCTTGACCATGCCAAGCATGATGTCCTTCTCCAAAGACTGGTCTCTCCTTCCTATATGCACAAATTATGTGAGCTAGAGCTTCAAAATCCTTGCCCTCAAGGAGCAGCTTGGTTTCATCCTCTCCAGGACAGACTTATTTATTCCCTTGGCAGTTCATAGTATGTTCAATACTCTTCTCCAGCACCACAACTCAAAGACATCAATTCTTCTTCTGTCATCCTTGGTCACTGTCCAGCTCTCTGATGCATAGTATGTCACTGCAAAAACCATGGCCTGGATCAGGTGTACCTTAGTCTCCAGACTGACATCCTTGCTCTTCAACACTCTACAGAGGTCCTGGACAGCATATTTTCCTAATGCAATTTGTCTTTTGATTTCTTCACTGCTGGTGCTTTTTTCCTGTTGTTGTTGTTGTTGTTGTTGTTGTTGTTAAGGGCCAGTTATTCATAGATGACTCATAGCGACCCTATGAATGAAAGACCTGAACACTTGTATACCTTATCATTTCTCTAAGTTCATAGAGTTTCTGGATGCAAGCTATTTCGGAAGTGGATGCCACTTCTGCTTCCAAGCCTGTTTTACTAGGGGCCTTTAAAATGTATTGTCTATTATTTTCTTTCAAAATAATCAATAACACTATTACTAATTAGGGAGATCTTATGGCCTAGTGGTAAGAAGGTGTGCTACAATCCTAAAGACACAGAGTTCGAATCACCAACTGCTCCATGGGAGAAGAATGCAGAATCTCCTCCTGTACAATTAAATGCTTCTGAAAACCCCTGAAGGGTCAGCTATGGGTCAGTTCTGAACCAACAGCACACAATAACTACTAATTTTTACCTTTTGTTAATAAAATTTTAAAGTGATCCAACATACTTTCACCCTTAGCATATAAAATCTATTGTTGAAATGAACTCATGACTCTGGCTGAAGAAACCGTCCAAACCAGGTCGCTATAAAATTGATTCTTACTTACAGAAAACACGTAAGTAGATCTGTCTTCCATATGTTTCTCAAGGGCTATGATCTTTCAAAACTAGATTAAGTCTTGCTTCCAAGATACCAATGGGTAGATTTGAACCACCCAAAATTCAATTAATAGCCAAGTTGTTAACAATTTGTGCCACCCAAGGGCTCTCAGAGGTCACACACACACACACACACACACCCACACACACACCCCCAAAGCAAAAATCACAACACATTAGTTTTCAGCCATGTGTTATCTCACTTGTAACTACTGTAACATCAACAACAATTGTGTGATTTATTCACATAACAGCTTTCCCTTAGCTTTATTAGCAAGACACTCATGTTCAAAGAACCGACTGAGATGTGCTCTTGGCACAGAGTTTCTAGCACAGTAACTTGATTATGACCATCAGAGTTGTGTAAATCAATAGTTTTCAACTAACCCTTATAAAGTTATTATGTTAAAAATAGAAGCAATTACTAACAAATGGCTGGTTAGTAATATAAATGGATGCTACTTTGTGATGCTCATTATTATTATTGACTTATTATGTTAACTTTAGTATGTGTGTTTCTTTAATGTTCTTTATGCATAGAAAAGTAAATATAAGACAACAAAATTTTCACTCACTTTAGGTATTAACTCTAACTAACTATTACAATTTACATATAAATTTGACTTAAAGGCAGATTTAGTAATGGAACTTGTTCCTAAACCAGGGATGATATGTATTTTAAAAGTCTGCCAACTGTATAAGTACATTCAAAGCTATGGAGGAATTCTCCATTTCCCAACTACTAGTTTTTAAGAATATTTTCACACAAAAGGAAGAAAGGGGCCTAAGATCTAGGATAATTAGTTCAGACACTTTGTTACTTTGTTTGAGCTAATAAAATACCAGTTAAACTTGAGAAAGCTCAGATCATTAGGAGTTTTGTTCTAACCCTATTACTTTAAATAGAAATGTTTTCCTATGCATCTTGTCAGTGTTCCTACTGATATTTGTTGTTGCTGTTGTTAGATGCTATTAAGTCTAGAACAAATCATAGTTACTTTGTGAGTAACAGATCTGTATCCTGTCCTATCCTGTGCCAATCTCACAATGTGTAACACACTCAAGACCACTGACACAGTCACTGTGTCAACCCATCGGCTTGAGGGTCTTTTTTGCCATCCCTCCACCATTCCAAGCATGATGTCCCTCTCAAAGAAGTAGCCTCTCCCAGCAAAATGCCCAAAGTATGTAAGACAAAGTCTCCAAGGAGCTCCCTGGGCTGCACATTTTCCAAGATATATATGTTTGCTCTTTTAGCAGTTCATAGGATAGTCAGCACTCTTCTGCAACACCACAGCTCAAAGGCATCAATCAATTCTTCTGTCACCCTTATGCACTGTCCAGCTGTCAGATTCATAGTCAGTGACTGAAAAGACTATGGCCTGAATCAGGTGCACCTTAGTCCTTAAACTGACATCATTGCTTCTCAATATTTGGAGAGGTCCCTGACTGCAGATTTTCCCACTGCAATGTTGTTGTTATGTGCCGTCGAGTTGCTTGCAACTCATAGCGACCCTATGTACAACAGCCCTAAACCCTGCTCTGTCCTGTGCCAATTGCACTGTCTCTGACACACCCACACCAATTACCCCAGTCACTGAATATCCCAGTCACCTCATAGAGGGCCTTTCCCTCCTACGCTATCCCTCCGCCCTTCGAAGCATGATGTCCCTCTCCACAGACCGGTCCCTCCTTACAACATGTCCAATGTATGTTAGATGGAGCCTCAGAATCCTTGCCTCCAAGGTGCCTCCCAGTTTAACCCTTTCCAGGATGAACCTGTTTGTTTTCCTAGCAGTCCACGGTACTCTCAATACTCTTCTCCAGCACCACAGCTCAAAGGCATCAATTCTCGTTCTATCCTCCCTAGTCATTGTCCAACTCTCTGATGCATAACAAGTGATTGCAAAGACCATGGCCTGTATCAGACGCCCCTTAGTCTCCAGAGTGACACCACTGCTCTTCAGTACTTTGGAGAGGTTCCTAACAGCAGACTTTCCCCATGGCAATACATCTTTTAATTTCCTGGCTGCTGATGCCACAAGTGTTGACTGTGGAGCCAAGCAAACTAAAGGTGTGAACAATCTCAATCTCTTTACCATCCATCCTGATACTGCCAATTGGTCCAGTGGGGAGAATCTTTGTCTTCTTGATTGAGTATCAATCCATACTGAAGGCTGTGGTCCTTGACCCTCTGCAGCAAGCGCTTTAGGTCCTCCTCAGTTTCAGCAAGTGCCTCCTAATTTCCTGACTGCCGGTACCAAGGGTATTGATTGTGGATCCAAGTAAGTTGAAGTCATTGACAGTCTCAATCCTTTCTCCATCCATCATGTTGTTTCCTATCATTCTGGTGGCAAGGATTTTTTTCCTCTCTTGATATTGAGAAGCAATCCATACTGAAGGCTGCAGTATTTTATTTAACTCTGCAAGTGTTTCAAGTCCTCGTCACTTTCTGCAAATAAGTTTGTGTCATCTGCTTAACAAAGGTTACTGATGAGTCTCACACCAATCCTGATGCCACATACTTCTTTATAGAGTCCAGTTTTGTGTATTATGTTCTCAGCATACAGACTGAATAGGTATGAAGAAAGGATACAACCCTGTTACACACCTTTCTTAATTTTAAACCATGCAGTGTTCTGGACAATAGCTTCTTAGTTTAGGTATAGGTTTTGTATGAGTACAATTAAGTTCAGGGATTCCCATTCTTCTCAATGTTAGCCATAATTTGTTATGATCCATACAGTCAAATGCCTTTGAATAGTCAGTCAATAATGCACAAATACACATTCTTCTGGTATTCTCTGCTTTCAAGCAGGATCCATTTGACATAAGCAATGATATTCCTGGTGCCATAGCCTCTTCTAAATCCAGCTTATACTTCTAGCAATTCTCTGTCTTAGTACTGGTCTAGTTATTTTTTCATGACCTTCAGCATCATTTTGCTTGCATGTGATATACTGTTTGATAATCTCCACAGTCTGTCGGATCACCTTTCTTGGGAATGAAAACAAACATAGATCTCTTCCAGTCAGTTGGCTGGACAGCTTTCCTCCAAATTCCCTGGCACAGATGAGTGAGCACGTCCAGGGCTGCATCTGTCATTTGAAACATGTCAATTGGTATCCCATTGATTCCAGAGAACCTATTTTTTTGGCAATGCCCTCAGGGTAGCTTGGTTGTCCTCCTTTTTGATCAACTGCTTCTTGATCATATGGTACTTCCAGAAATATTTCAGTGTTAGCCAATTCTTTTTGGTAAAGTGATTCTGTGTATTCCCTCTATCTTGATACTTTCTGGATTATTCAAGATTTTGCCTGTAGCATCTCAAGTACTGCAACTTAAGGCTTAACTGATTTTAAGGAGGGAGGGATTGTATAACAATGAAAGAATTTTTCTTTTACTTTACAAAGAGAAGAGGGAACTTAGGGGAAGGTTAGGCAGGGAGAAAAGTGCAACAATGAATGAATGGAAATCCAAAGTCTCTGTAAACTTTCATTAAAATATATAATAATTTAAAAAAGAAAAAAAACCCAAACTGATTTTCAGTTCTTTCAGCTTGAGAAATTTTGAGGGAGTTCTTCCCTTTTTATTCTCCAATCCTAGTTTTCTGCACATTCTGTTATAGAGTTTGCTTTGTCTTCTCGGGCTTCCCTTTGAAATCTTCAGTTTAGGGCAGGACATTTCACAGAGGTTGGCTGCTGGAGCGTTCTGAGCCCCAGTACATTACATCGTGCCTGTCTTCAAGTTACTGTGACCATTTCCTCACCTTTCTAAATGCCTCTTCCCCCAGCCTGAGGTGGACAATAGATCCATGGATTGTGGGGGTAATGCCATGAGGACTATATGAAAGCTGCCACCTTCCAGGAAGTTTTAGTGGTAAGGAGGTGTAGAGCCAAGTCAAAGGCATGGGATTCAATTTTACCAGCTGCTTCATGGGAGAAACATGGGCAGCCTCCTTCCGTGCAACTGACTGCCTCTGAAAACCTGCTGGAGGGTCAGCTTCTGACTCGATGGTACATAACAACATAACGAGCACTCTTTCCAGCTCTCTGCAGATGCATCTCATTGCCAATAAAAGAGTCTAATGCAAGATAATGGATATTCCAACTAAGATTATTCTTGGCATCAGCAAAAGCTCTGAAAACACAGAATTACAAACCATCAACTGTCCTAACAAGAGAGATTTTTAATAGTTCAGCTGGGTCAATCTCACATGTGCATTTCTTAATGCTGTCCTTTTCTTCAGTCATTCTTCTGCCTTTATTCAGATACTCCTTATCTTCCACCCACACTGCCTATCTGCTACTTGCAAGTGTTATATTGCTTAAAATCTTTTGATGCATCCCAACTGCCCTCAGCAGGCCATCGCAATCCCTTTCTGCACACACACAGGCCCTCTCTGATCTGACTGCTATGTTACTCGCTCTAGCTGGCATACTCCATTCCCTATTGTTCATGTATCCAGACTCCAGCCATGCTGAACCACAGGCAGAACTTACAGTCTAGAATGCTGCTGCATTTCCCTCCCTACCTGCAAACCATTTATCTGGCCAACTCATTCCCATCGCTAAACCTCAGAAAACCCCCAGATGCACACTGGACTGTATCAGAATATCTTTCATTGCTTTATAAATTTATTTTTCTGCCTCAATAAAGGATAAATTTTCTACAAGCTGCAAGAGTGTCCTATTTATCTTTTCATCTGCAATGGAAGAGTGAGTGGAAAAATGGATGATCAACTAATCTTAACTTAATAGAGGATGAAAGTAGACTCCCCATAACTTGTTGACAACAAAGTTTGAACTTAAAATCTGATCACACTCTATCACAGTAGGGTTAGAAGAGCAATTGTTTTACAAAGCGAACAGACTATTATGTTTGTAATGCGGCAAGCAGCATCTATTAACAGAGCATTTCTGTAAGAATGGCACTAATCTATTAGGGAGCTCTCTGGTGGCCTAGTGATACAGAGCTGCACTGCTAACCCAAAGAAATGTGGTTTGAATCCACTAGCTGCTTCTCTGCAGGAGAAAGATGCAGAGTCCCCTCTCATGCAATTTGCTGCCTCTACAAATCCACTGGACGGTCAACTATGTCTCCACCCATGTGATTTACTGCGTGTGAAAACCAACTAGAGGGTCAGCTATGGCTCAGTTTCAACTTGACAGTACATAACAATCTATCAAGGTTGTCATTTATATGCAGCAAGACATTGAAAACGGTATGGTTAAATATTTTTTCTTAGTTTTAGAAATCTAGCGGGCTAGTGGTAAAAAGCTGCACTGTAGCCCCAAATGCTGGAGGTTCAAATTCACTTGCTGCTCTGTGAGGAGAAAGATGAGCAATATCCCATGTGATTTACAGCCTCTGACAACTTGCAGCAGGGTCCAGCCATGAGTCAGTTCTGTTTCATTGGCAATTAATTTGAGGTTTTATTTCTGGAAACAGGTGTACTTCCAATGAAATGAAAAGTAAATTGCCTGGGAGAGGTCGAACTTCAAAACCCATTTGGTTTCTGTCTGGTAAGTATATATTATAGACGTGTGTGTGTGTGTGTGTGTGTGTGTGTGTGTAAGCATGTATACAGATTCCTTATTAGGCAAATTTTCAACTAAAACCAAACCAAACTAGCTCCAATAGAAGCAACCCTACAGGACAGGGTAGAACAGCCCCACAAAGTCTTCCAGGCTGTAATCCCTAGAAGCTGACTGTGGAGTGCGACGGCTTTCCTCCACAGAGGCCAGTGGATTCAAACCCCTCATCTCTCTGTTAGCAACAGAGCGCTCAGCTACTGAACTAGCACAGCTCAGTAAATCCCTAGGGTTTATTTAAGAGTTCCTTTGGTTGTTGTTATGTGCCATTGAGTCACCTACAATTCACAGTGACCCTATGTACAACACCTCTAAAGCCTGCCTTGTCCTGAGCCAGGACAAGGCTACACCTCTGCTACACCTACCCCCATTGTCCTCGTCACTATATCAATCCATCTTCCCCAGGGCCTTTCTCTTCTGGCACTGTTTCCCCACCCTTCTGAGCATGATGTTCTTCTCCAATGACCGGTCTCTCCTGACCACGTGCCCAAAGTATGTGAGACTGAGCTTCAAAATCTTAGCCTCCAAGGTGATACTTGGTTTCATCCTC
Organism: Elephantulus edwardii; assembly: GCF_000299155.1. Classification (NCBI taxonomy): domain Eukaryota; kingdom Metazoa; phylum Chordata; class Mammalia; order Macroscelidea; family Macroscelididae; genus Elephantulus; species Elephantulus edwardii. Next base: position 4,089,265 of record NW_006399832.1, read on the forward strand.
TTCAAGGCAGCCATTTATTTTCTTGGTGGTCCATGGTATGTTCAAAACTCTTCTCCAGTACCACAACTCAAAGGCATCAATTCTTCTTCTTTCATCCTTGGTTATTATCCAGCTCTCCAATGCATAGCAAGTAATAGTGAAGATCATTTAGGAGAGGTGCTTAAATTTGGGTGTGTAAAATAATCACCAGATTCTTTTAAAAAACATAGAGACTGATGGACTCTGACCCCAAGTGGTAGTATCTAAAATGTTTCATTTTTAACTAATGTCTAAAACATTTCATTTTTAACTAATGCTCCACTGCTGTAGTACACAGATAACACATTTCTAATTATCAGCTACCTTCAGCATTCAAAAGATGGGCATAGATGTCTCAGATTGAAAAAAAAATCCATTTTCTCAAACCAAAACCTAAAGTACATGCCTTTGCCTCTCCCTTTCCTTAAACATATACCTGATACCAAGAAGCTAGCTCATTTCAAGGTTTTCTGTACTCAATTCAACACTAACTTCCATGAAAGTCATGTTCCCAACTCATCGTGTGTGTGTGTGTGTGTGTGT
>NW_006399832.1:4090080-4105386 GCF_000299155.1 Elephantulus edwardii
AAAATTTAATAATAAAAAAACACCAAGCATATTCTAAAAAAAAAGAAAAAAAACGAAGAAGAAGAGCAATGCTAAGCGAAATAAAGTTTAAAAACTTTAAAAAAGTGGATCACTGCTCTACCACCAATCGGATCTGGGTGTTACTTCCTTGAGCATGTTACTAACTTCTACTTCAGGCAAAGAAGTTGTCAACAGACACAGAAAATTTCTCTGGAAGTTTAGTTTCTCCTTATAGTCAAAATCCCACCTAAATGGGAGTGAAATAAATTATTCTGGTAAGACTTAATACAAATTTTAATCAGAAAGATACTAAGCTCAATCTATGAACTTAAATCACGTCACTTTTTTCAGAGGTTTAGAATCCATTTTCCCAAGGGTTGGTTTTAATGTTAGCTCATTTTAGGCAGGGTCAGATTTCTGTGCAGAATCCTGGAGTTTTGCAATTATAAAGATTGGCTGTGGAGATAAGAGGCATCCAGGCTCAAGTGATGTCATCTTAACAGCACCAGGTGCTCTTTCCCTTAACCAAATATCCTGCTGAAATAACAATGTCCTGGAAAGAAGAGGAAAATCAATACAACACATGGAAGCAAGAATGGCTGAAATGGCTGACAGCCTAGAGTGCAGAACCTTCTGGATTCTGCACTGTATAATCCTCCATACTGTTCTATAAGCATTTAGAGCTTTCAGAGCTGCTAGACTTATGAAATAAGAGCTGGCCCATATTGTTTTCTTTCATGACGCTGATCATCCTGCATTCCTAAAAAAGAAGAGCAGAGGCAGGACAGGAGAGGACAGTGCTAAACTTTTAGCTGACTGAAAAGTATTACTGTTAGGATTAGAGCTAAGAATATAAAAGGCAGATATTTATGCTTGGAAAATTGATGATCAGAACCAGGAAGCGAATACCGGCATGCCTAGAATTAGTGCTTTGGACACATGTGTGATGTGAGAAGCAGTGGACACTTTGGGCACATGGGTGACAGCAAAGGCAGTGGACAGGAATAAGAACCACCTATTAAACTCTGACTGACTGCCAGTATGGGCTCTATCTCTAGTACCTATTTAATCTGTTGTTGTAAATTTACCTAATCCATACCTATTAAATCTATATGCTGACTAAATTATTCAAGAGGCTGCACTTCTAGGAAGAAGATTGTGGCATCAAGATTGGAGTAAGACTTATCATTAAACTTCATTAAGCAGATGACACAACCTTGCCTGCTGAAAGTGAGGAGAACTTGAAGAAATTGCTGCAGAAGGTGAAACACTGTAACCTTCAATATGGACTGCCTCTCAACATCAAGAAAACAAAAATCCTCACCACTGGACTGATAGGCAACATTATGGTGGATGGAGAAAGGATTGTGACTGTCAACAACTTCATCTTAGTTGGTTCCGTAAGTACTCTTGGTATCAGCAGTCAGGACAGTGGGAGATGTACTGCACTGGGAAAGTCTGGTGAGTGACCTCTCCCAATTACTGAGAAGCAATGATGTCAGTTTGAGGACTAACGTGCACCTGATTCTGGCCATGGTTTTTTCACTCACTTGCTGTGCATCTGAGACCTGGACAATGACTAAGAATGACAGAAGAAAAGTTGATGCCTTTGAATTGTGGTGTTGGAGAAGAGTACTGAATAAGTACTGAATATTCCATGGATTGCCAAAAGAGCAAACACGTACGGCTTGGAGAAGCTTGGAGAAGGTAGAGTGCACCTTGGAGGCAAAGATGATGAAGCTTCGTCTCACCTATGTTAGGCATGTTGCTAGGAGAGGTTATTTCTTGGAGAGAGGAGATTTCACGCTTGGAAAGGGGGAGGGGCGCTGAAAGAGAGGAGAACCCTCAAACAGGTGGGTTGACACAGTGACTGAATCAGCAGGTTTGCGTACGTCAGAGACTTTGAGATTACAGAGGATAAGGTAGGGTTATCAGTTGTTCATAGGGTTGCTATGAAACATACTCAATTAGATGACACTTAACAACAACTAAACTGGATTCTTTATAGTACCATTTCATTGGCTCAGACTCCAGCCCCAAAGCCCATCTAGACAAGGAAGCCATAAATATGACTTATCTTCCCTAGCACACTGTCTCCTCCATATTTCCTTTTCAAGGAGAAAAGTCCATCCCTTTGAGATATAATTTTCTAATAAATCTGTCTTTACTTTTTACTTGCTTCTTAGCCCTCTGCCTTAACAGAAAGCTTTGGCCTACACTTCATTGCTCTGGGCACTAAAGTCTGCTCTCCCGAGAAACTCTAATATTGTTGTAAAATGCTGGCTTGGTACTTGGGCTCTCTCTCTCCCCCTCTAGTCTCTTCTGCCTGGCACAGTTCTTTGCCTATGAAAGAAGGACAAACAAGGAAACTGACTGCATGGTAACTTTACCATCTCAATGTTCTATGTGCAGATGCTGTCCTGTTAATTGCCACTGAACTGGAATCCACTCACAGCTGACCCCTCAAGCAGGTTTTCAGAGGCTGTAAATTGCATAGGAGGAGAATGCCTGAGAAGCAGTTAGATTTGAATTTTCCTCCTTAGGGTTGGAAAGCACAACTACTTAATCAGTAGCTTCCTAGTAGATTACCCTGCATGCAGATAGAAATCACAACTTAAAAAAAGAAAAATTAAAAAGTGAGCAGGAGAAGGAAATATTTAGTACAGAGGAATAATGCATCCTGGGAAAATGTCCCAAAAGAAAATCCTGAAGGATGAGATACAGGAAGAGACTGGCTATTGGATATAATGGGGTTCTTTCAGCATGTCAAGATTACCAGTTACTCAAAAGAAGAAAATATTGCTGCTACATCAACTGTTCTTCATCTCATATATACCAGGCATGTTGTCAGGAAATACAAGTCTTTGGGGAGGGGGCGGAATTCCTGCTGGGAAAAGTAAAGGATCAGCAAAGGAGAGGAAGATCCTCAATTTGGTGCACTGGCCCCAAACATGGGCTTGATTGTGAGGATAGCACAGGATAGGGTAAGGTTTCAAACTATTGTTCATAGGGTCGTTATACATCAGTAGACTTGAAGGCATCTAGCAACAACAAAATCAACAACATTCAGCAGACAAGAGAAATCTCCAATGTCTGGAAAAAGCTGGTGGAACCTTGAGTGAGTTACTGTGCATCAGCCTGACTCCAAGCTTTGGATTCAAAAAGGATTTCAATCTGGAAACAGTGACCCAAGGCCCAGGGACCAACATGTGTTCTGTCTGAACAGTTCATTTGTAGTCAGATGGAAAGGATATCGTAATGATTTACAATGAAAACCAAGATTTTATAAAAGTTCTATTTGTGCAAATTCAAGAGAACCTTGGGTTCTAGGAGTTGAACTAGGTAATCCAAACGTAGAGATAATGGAAAATAGAATTTGATAAAAAGAAAAAAATGAGCTACAAAAGCACAGTTGGTTTGTAGTTAACAGACATTGATCTCAGGTATAGATATGGGTTTGAATTCTAGCTCATTCATTAGATATGTAGGTTTAGTCCAATTACTTAAGCTCCTTAAATGTTAAATTTTACAGTGGATATAAATACCTATCTCACAAGGTTAAACTGAACAGATGCTTACAACATGGACCAAAATGAGAAAGACAGGAAAAATGCAAGGACAAGTCTTGAGATGGTAGTAAATAATGAAGGGTTAAGTTATTCCAACGCATGGCAATGCCATGCATACCTAAAGAGAATTGTGCTTCAGAGGATTTTTAAACAGCTAATTTTTGTGAAATGGATCATCACCTCTTTTTTCCAAGACCCTGTGGATAGACTCAAACAGCCAAACCTTTAGCTGGCAGCCCAGTAACTTTACCCTTCACATCACACAGTGGGGACTCCAGTAAAGGGATATTATAACTGTCATTTTAAAAAAAGATTAGAACAAAAGGGAATTTACTGATGCAAAGAATTCATTACAAAGAAACAAAAAATACAGTCACTGGCCATCTACACACAGACATTAAAGACCAGAATGGAAGCAGGAAAAAAAAATCTAATGGGTAATACGAGGAGTCCAAGAAGATTGATAAAAAGGGCAAAAACTAAAAAATGATGAGGGAAAAGCTGAATCAGAGGGTCAACATATTAGTTAAAAATATCTTTGAGTGGAATAAAAGCCATAAAGTAAAAGAAGAATAAGGAAAACTTGTAGGAGTAAGTAATCTCATTATGCAGAACAAAGGCAAAATTAGTTTTAAAGTCTTTCTAGTCAGCAAATATTAAAGCTACAGCAATTAAAAAGAAAATATATAAAAAACAACCAACAATTAACTCCAAACAGATTCCAGGGAGCAGCTTAATGAAAGAAGGCTTTCAAACATCTGTAAGCTGTTCTAGAGCACAAGAAAAGATAAAGAACTATGCAAACTATTCTGAGAATTGAGCACAACCAACACAACGAGCCTCAGCAAAGATGGAAAAATAAACCACCACTTGTACTTAGAAGTTGATGCAATAGTCCAAAAGGAAATGCTAGCAAAACTTTAAAAACCTGTGAAAATAGATCTACCTGATCAAAGAGGGTCAAGAATTAATATATCATTATTGAACATAGCTGTTGTTAGGTGCCATTGAGTCGAGTACAACTCAGCGACCCTATGAACAAAAGATCTGAACCCAGTCCTGTCTTGTGCCATCCTCACACCTCCTGACACACAAGAGCCCTTTGCAGCAGTCACCTTGTCAATCCACCTGGTTAAGCGTCTTCCTTTCCTTCAGCGATCCTCCACCCTTATCAGCATCATGTCCCTCTCCAAGGAATGGCACCTCCTAGCAATATGTCCAAAGCATGTGAGGTGATGCCTTATCATTCTTGCCTGCAAAGAACACTCCGGCTGCACCCTCTCTAAGATATATCTATTTGTTTTCTTGGCCGTTCATGAGCTGTTTAGTGCTCTTTTCCAACACCACAGCTCAAAGGCATCAATTCTCTCTCTATCACCCTTACTCACTGTCCAACTCTCAGATACATAGCTAGTAATTGGAAAGACCATGGCCTGAATTTGATGCACCTTATTGATCAAACTGACATCATTATTCCTCAATAATTTGGAAAGGTCCTTTCTGCAGATTTTCCCATTGCAATGCATTTCGTTATTTCGTGACTGCTTGTACTAAGGGTATTAATTGTGGATCTAAACAAGATGAAGCTGCGGAAAGTTTCGATCTCCTCTCCATCCACCATGACACTGCCTATTGGTCCAGTGGTAAGACTCTTTGTTTTCTTGATATTGATATGTAATCCACACTGAAGGTTGCATTCCTTGATCTTCTGCAACAAGTGCTTCAAATCTTCCTTACTTTCAACAAGTAAGGTTGTGCCATCTGCATGGCACAGGTTATTAAAGAGTATCCCTCTAATCCTGATGCCACAGTCCTCTTCATAGAGTTTTATATGTGGATTTCACCAGATAGTCTGTATAGGAATCAGACTGACTGCATTTGTGGAAGAAATCATTGGAGAAGCTCAATATCAGCAGTCAAAACTAGGCCAGGGGCAGACTGTGAGTCAGAAGATCAATTACTCAATGAAAGTTTAGACGGAGGCTGAAGAAAATTAAAATAAGTCCAAAGAAATCAAGAAATCAAGATATGATCTTGACTCAATTCCATCAGAATTTCATGATCATCTTAAGAATAGAATTGAGTCAAGATCATATCTTGATTTCTTTGGACTTATTTTAATGATTTCACATGGATTACATATCTCTCCCCCATCTGTTTCAGTGCAGTATACATCATTTCTCCCCTCCTTCTCTGTCTTCCCTCAGCCCTGATGTCAGTTTCATTTTACAACAGTGGCCCTATGCAATACTTTTCCCTTTGTGACTGAGATATTTCACTCAGCATAAATAAGTGTAAAAATAGTGCAACCACTATGGAAGGCTGTATGGTGCTTTCTCAAAAAGTTGCAAATAGAAATACCATTAGACCGAGCAATTCCACTCTTGGGGATTTACCCTAAAGAAACTATAACTGCCACCTGAGCAGATATATGCACATCCATGTTTAATGCAGCTCTGCTTACAAGAGCAAAGAGCTAGAAACAACTCAAGTGTCCATCAACAAACGAATGGATAGAGAAACTCTGGTATAGTCACACAATGGAATACTATGCAGCATTGAAAAAGAAGGAACTCATGAAATATTATGCAAAAAATTAAATGAGTATAATTTTATAGACTCACTCTCACATTGACATTGGCTAGGAACCAACTCATAAGTAGCCCTCCATTGGGTTCCTAAGGCTGTAAATCGCATGGGAAGAGACTGCCCATCTTTCTCCTGAGGAGCTGCTGGTGAGGAGAGGACCAGCCTTTGGGTTAGCAGTGCAACACCCTGTGGCCACCTGAGTTCCCCAATTTTATTATTATTAAATTAAATAGCCAAATAAATATGTCAATATCCTTCAAAATATAGGCAAATAATATACTGATTTATAATACTGGATTTTTCCACTATCGCGTGTAAAAAAATTTATTCTGCCTCTTCCATGCTTTTCTGACACTATTGTTTCTGTTGCCACAGAAGCCACTCAGACATTTAACATTCTTACTGAGAGTATCCTGTCTTTTCTTCTATGTATATTTTCAATATAACCATTATTTAAAAGAAATCATTTGTCCTGGAATTACAGGACAGTTATCTCAAAAACAAACATTTGTCCATCTGTCTGTTTGCTTAAGCATATGCGGTCCAATTTTTACAGTTGTGAGGGAGACTACACCCTGGGAATGAATACCTTATCAGTGTTACGCCTTGCCTATTTTATGGACTCGAACTAATGACTTCTAAAAGAATTCAATGCCAGCACCAATCAAGGTTTATTGATTGTAAATGGAAAAAGAATCAGACTATGAGAGATTTCAGAATATTAGTAGGTTTCTTTATTTGAAAGATAAGGTTGGGAAGAAAACCAAATATCATTTTACAGTCAGTCTGTGCACCATAGGTCACACTAAGAAAATGATAACATTTGCACCACAAACAAAGATGGCTGCACAGGGATGGTCAGAATAAACAATGAGAGCTCTATGATATCATTAGGCCCCAGAAGAAAATCCAAATCAATCACTGAGGCAGCACATTGCCGTGGAACAAAGACTGAACCTTGGCTCTGCCACAGGAGATGTGTGAATTTGGCTAACTTATTGAGCCTTGCTACACTTCAGGTGCCACATCTGAAAGATGGTAATAAGGACTAGTACCCAGAGAATTCTTGTGAGGATTAATTAGACTAATTCACGTAAAGGACAGCATACGTCAATAAATCCTAGCTTCAACATTACACCTAATAGAAAGCAAAGCAAAAAAACAAAAAACAAACCACACACACAAAACCTCCCCACACCCCAAACTCAAAACGACTCTCGAAAAAAAACATCTAAGCGTAGAATACCAAAGTGCCCCTCACAGCGCAGGACAATCACTTCACAGTGAAGCTCATCAGGCAACTAGTCCTGTTTCACACCAGAAGCATCAACTCAACTTTTTTAGGTCAAAGATGAGGATCGCTAGGGAGATGAGAAAACCTTCATGAAAGACAGACTAAAACAAAACATATAAAAAATGTAGGACAGAAAGGAAATTAGCAAGAAGACATAACTTCGGGGATATAATAAGCAGGAGTGTCATCCACTTCCTAAACAACATGCCTCTAGAAACTCCATGAACTTGGAGAAACAACGATAGTTCTACAACAGGGTTTAGGTCTTTTGTTCATAGGGTCGCTATGAGTCCTGCTTGACTCAGTGACAATCAACAACAGCAAAACAACTTAGAAGGAAGAGATACACTGTTGGAAATACAGGAAAGTGTTAAAAAGATAACTGTTTGTATCGATGTATATAGCTATAATAGATACACAGAAGCTCTGACAGTCCAATAAGTAAGGAGTGTGCTGCCAAACCAGACAGTTTGGATCTACCAGTTGCTCCATGGGCAATCTCTTCCCTTAAAATTTACAGGCCCTGGAAACCCCGCTAGAGTTTTCTCTATGTTCTAGCATTTTAACTATGGGTCAATTATGATGGCAAACAACAAGAGTTAATAAATAATTTTGTTGTAAGATACCAATGAATCAGCTCCAATTCATAGTGACCCTCCACACAACAGAACAAAACCTTTAAGAAGATAAACTGAGCGAAAGAGAAGGCAATATAAAATAAGGGATTGATTAGGTATTATAATTAATTAAGCTAATTGATGGCAATTAATACTACAAAAGAAAATATCTGAGAGATTATATGTAAAGCCAACATGACATGTAAACCTTCACACTCAAATCAAAACCTTTTTTTTAAAAAGAACCAAACCCTGCCCAATCCTACCGCATCCCCATGATCTACATGATGTTCACATCCCCTGCTGCAGTCACTGTGTCAGTCACTCTGGTGAGGGGCTTCCTCTCTTTCATTGACCCTCTTCTTTTCCAAATGTGACGTTCTTTTCCAGGAACTTGCCCCTCCTGATAACATACCCAAAGTATATGAGATGAAGTCTCCCCATCCTTGCTTCTAAGGAGTAGTATGGCTATACGTCTTTCAAAACAGATTTGTTTATCTTTTTAGTTCTCCATGGTATAATCCATGGTATATATGGTATGTCAGCATCACAATGCCAAGGCATCAATTCTTTATCCTTCTCTACTCAGTGTCCAAATACCACATACATAGGAAGCAAATGAAAAGATGGTAACTTGGATCAGGCAGACTTTAGTCTTTAAAATAAGAACCTTGCCCTTCAGTACTTTAAAGAATCCTTGGTAGAAGATCTCCGGTGCAATACATCTGTCTTTTGATATCTTAACTGCTGCTACCATGGATGCTGGCTGTGGAGCCAAGCAAAATTATATCAGTGATAACCTCAATCTTTTCCTCATTCACCATGATGTTTCTTACCAGCTCAGTTGTGAGGATTTTTGTTTTCTTGATGTTAACAGTTAACCAACACTGAAGGCTGCAGTATTTGATCTTAAGTGCTTAAGTCTTCTTCATTTTCAGCAAGTAAGGTATGTCTTCTGCACGTTTCAGGTTGCTGATAAATATTCCTCTAATCCTGATACTATATTACTCTTCACATAGTTCAGGTTTTCAGATTATTTGCTCAGCATAAGTACTGAAAAGATACAGTAACAGAGCACAACCCTGATGGATACCTTTGTGTTTGTAAATGATGCCGTGTCTACATGTTCTGTTTAAACAACGGTCTCTTGGTACATATTACCCATGAACACAATTAAGCACTCTGGAATTTTTATTCTTTTCCATGTTATTATAATTTATTATGATCTATACAGTCAAATGCTTTTGCTCAGCCAATAAAACACAAATAACCATATCTCTGCTATTTTTCTGCCTTCAGGAGAGATCCATTTCCCATCAGTAGTGATGTCCCTCATCCAAAACTTCTGAATCCAGTTTCATTTCTGTCAGATTCTTGCACTGTTTCAAGCCTTTTAAAAATAATTTTCAACAAAATTTTACTTGTATATGATATTAGCTATATCATTTGACAATTTTTGAATTGTGCTGGATTTAAAAAAAATAGGCACAAATATCGCTCTCTTCCAGTTGGTTAGTCAGGATACTGTCATCCAAATCTCTTAGTGCAATAAGTCTCCTGATTTCCTGACTGCTAGCTAGTATGTATTGATGATGGATCCAAATAAGGTGAAGTTGTTGACAGTTTCAATTTTTTCTCCTTCTTGACAGTTTCAATTTTTCTCCCTCTAGTATGATATTGCCTATCCGTTCAGTGGCTAGTATTTTTGTTTTCTTGATGTTGAGATGTAGTCCATATGAACATATGTTGTTAGGTGCCATCAAATCAACTCATTTATAACAAACAATCCTATATACAACAGATCAAAACCTTCCCCTATCCTGTATCCTCCTCTAAAGGGGGTCCAGAGGCCTGGGGAAGGAGTTGGGTGCCAGATGAAGGCACACAGTCTGAATGAACTCCAGATGAGGAAGATGGGCAATCTTCTATGTATGTGCTTTACTGTTTCTGAAAACCCACTGGTGGGTCTGCTATGAGTTGATCCCAACTTGACGGCATATAACAACAAAGCCATGCATGCCTTAAACTTTTCCATGCTTAAGCTCACTGTTGCAATCACTGTGTCAGTCAAATTTGTTAAGGGTCCTCCTCTCTTTCTCCAGCCCTTGCTTCACTGGTCCTTCTTGACAAAGTGACCAAAGTATGTCAGAAGAAGTCTCACCATCCTCGACGCTAAGTAGCACTCTAACTGCACATCTGCTAAGAGAAATTCCTCTGTACACAAACACACACGCAAGCAAACTATCTTCTTAAATTGTTTTAAAAAGGAAGGATTGAACTTTCTAGACTAAGGTGTATTGAACTTTGTTGTTAGTCATCAAGTCAGTACTGACCCATAGCTCCAATGGGTTTTCAGAGGCAGTAAAAGCTGGGCCCACCTTTCTTCCCCAGAGCCACTGGTGGATTTGAACCATGTGTCTTTAGGTTGGCAGTGCAGCTCCTTACCACTAGGTCACCAGAGCTCCCTATATAAGGGAATAGGAGTCAAAAGGAATGATGCAGTATTTTTTAAGGGTTATCTCTGGGTATGGAATTATGAATTTTCTTTCTTACTCTTTTCCAAATTTTCTACAATGAACAAATATTATGTTTACTGTCAGAAAACAATCTTAATATAAAAAGATCTATTCTTAGAGCTCCTGGCTTAGATTTCAATGACTCTATTTCTTATCTGTGTTCATAATGCCACACTCTGTCTCTGAACTGAAAGAAAAGCCCTGCTGGTCAGCACAAATCCTTCTCCCAGAGGATGCCAGGGCTCTGGAGAGAACAAGCACTCCAGGGTTCCCAAACCCCGCTGCATTTCTGCTTATGAATGGTGTCCTGTCCTGTTTGCTCAGCTAGTGACCTCTTATTTTCCAACACACTCCCAGACATTGACACTGGAAGAAAGGAGGGGGGGGAATTGACAATTCTTCTGCTAGATACATTTTTCTATCCGTTATTATCTTCTATCCATCACTACAGTTAGCATTTATTTTAATAAGAACTGATGATGCTCCAGTTTGTCTTCATTCTGTTTTTACTGAACACTGTGTCTGAGGCTTTGATTTCCCTTTTGACAGACTTACCTGTGGAGAAGATGAACACTGTATTGTCCCAGAGCCCATGCTTTCTTAAGGCTGCAGTGACATTTCCTACTGCTTCATCCATAAGTGACACCATTCCTGCATAATGACGCCTATTCTTGTCTTGAATAAAGTCGTATGGCTTCAAATATTCCTCAGGGACTTGAAGGGGCTCATGGACAGACTGGAGAGCAAGGTACAGAAACAAAGGCTGGAACGAGAGTGAGTGTAAATCAGTAAAGAGGCCATAGTAACATTAAATACAGAACAGTACTCTCTAGATTTACCAAAACAAACAAAAACTACAACTTCACTAACATTAAGTCTATTCTACTCCTAGTGACCTCCTAGGATCGAGCAGACCTACCTCCCAGGGTTTCCACAGGGTCTTCTTGTAAATCTCTATGGAAGCAAATGGCTGTATCTTTCTCCTGTGGGAAGGCAGGTGGGTTCTGAACTACTGAACTTTGAGTTAGAACCACTGCACCATTAGGGCTTCTCCCAGGTTTATCGGTTCATGGAAATAATGTCAACCTAACTTATAGAATGCCAAAACATATTTGTGAGTTATATATTTGATAATAGATTTGCATCCAGATTATATAAAGAATCCAGCTAAATTTTTTTAAATGGGTAAGGAATTTGAGTAACTATTTCTCCAAAGAAAATATACAAACGGCCAATAAAGCACACAGAAAGATAAGCCAACATCATTAGATATGAGGAAAATTCAAATCCAAGCGACCCACCAGGATGGCTATAAATTTAAAAATGAAAAATATATGTCGGTGAGGATTTAGAGAGATGGGAACCTACCTCAACTGCTCGTGGGAATGTAAGACAGGATAGCACTTTGGAAAACAGTTTGGCAATTTCTCTAATTGCAAATTATACAGTTCCATCTACACAAAAATTGGGATACTAATGTTCATTATAGGCCTATAAAAGCCTAAAGCAGAAAAAACCCAAATTTCTAAAAACTAATGGATAAACAAAATGTAGTATATTTTCAGCATTGTGAAACAATAAAATGATTATTAAATGAAATGTCATAATGTGGATGAGCCTTAAAATCATTATTTCAAATCAAAGAAGACAATAAAAAAATAGACTATTATTTCCTTAGTTGAAATGTTCAGAATAGGCTAATGTATAAAAATGCAAAGTAGATCAGCAGTTGCCTAAGGCTATATGAGGGGAGTAACTGCTGTTGGGTACGTTTGAAGGTTCTTTAATGGGAAGGATCTGGCAGGGACCTGAAAAGATAAGGTAATGACAGGCATGGTCTAAAGGTGATTAATTTTATAAAACATAATGCATGGGAATGACTATGAAACACAATGTGAATGAAGAATACTGTGAATCACAACTTATGTAAACTCTGTAAACAAACTAATATAAAATTATAAAAAAATAATAAAAAAGTGATGAAAATATTCTAAATGTAGATTGTGGTTACAGTTGCACAATTCTATATTTATCTTTTGTTGTTGTGTTGTTCTGTGCCATTGAGTAGCCTGTGATTCATAGCAACCCTATGTGCAATAGCTCTGAAGCCTGTCCTGTCCTGAGCCAGTCTCACTGACTCAGACACACCTATCCCATCGCCCCGGTTACTGTATGACTCCATCTCATCCATGGTCTTCCTCTCCTGTGCTGTCTCTCCACCCTTCTGACCATGATGTCCTTCTCCAAGTAATCCTCTCTGAGAAAGATTTATTTGTTTTCTTGGTATGAAAACAAGTGATATGTTCAAGTCCATGGTATGTTCAAGACTCTTCTCCAGCACCATAACTCAAAGGCATCAATTCTTCTATAATCCTTAGTCACTATCTAGTTCTCTGATGCATAGCAAGTACTTGTTTTTGTGGGGGGGGGTTTGTTTTGTTTTGTTTTTTATAGCAAGTACTTGTGAAGACCATGGCCTGGGTCAAGGACATCATTGTTGCTTCTCAGTGCTCTAGAGAGGACCCTGACACCAGATTTACCTAATATAATTCATCTTTTGATTTCCTGACTACTGGTGCCAAGAGTGTTGACTGTGGAGCCGAGCAAGCTCTAACTGTTAACACTCTCAATCTCTTTTCCATCCATAATGGTGCAGCCAATTGGCCTGGTAGTGAGAAACTTTGTAGAATCTTTGCCTTTTTTAAGTGGAGCTTCAAATCCATAGTAAAGACTACAATCCTTTTACCTTATGCACCAAACACTTCAGGCCTTCTTCAGTTTCAGCAAGCAGGGTTGTTTCATCTGCATTACACAGGTTGTTGATGAGTCTTCCCCCAATCCTGATGCCACATTCCTCTTCATAAAGCCCCACCTCAAGAATGATCTTTTGTGCATATAGAGCGAAGAGATATGGAGACAGGTTGCATCCTTGACATATTCCTTTCTTGATTTTGAATCATGCAGTGCTTCTCTGTCCTGTTCTGAAGACTGCTTCCTGGTCCAACTATGGTTTGCATGAGCACAATCAAGTGTTCTGAGATTCTCATTCTCCTCAAGATTAAACACAATTTGTTGTGATCCACACAGTCAAATGCCTTTGCACAGTCAACGAAACACACATAGATATCCTTCTGGTACGCTTTGCTTTCTGCCAAGATCCATCCGACATTGTCCATTAGTGATTGACTTATTTGACTAAGTGTAATGTCTTCTAGATTCATCCGTGTTATGCAGTGCTTTGTGAATTCTTGTTTTTCAGTATGGTATTTTTCTCTATCCTGTGAGTGGATCATAATTTTTTTATCCATTCTGTTGTTAGCGAGGAGTTGGGTTATTTCCATCTTTTTGCTATTGTAAATAGTGATCCAGTGAACACAGGTATACATATGTCTGTTTGTGCCATGGAATAAATGCCGTGTAGTAGGATTGCTGGATCAAATAGTATTTCTTGTCACAACTTTCTAAGTAAGTGCTAAACTGCTTTCTATGTTGCTGACACTGTTTTTGTTATATGCTACTGAGTATGACTCATAGTGACCCTATGAAGAGCCAATCTGCACCCTGCCCTATCCTATGTCGTCCTCATCATCTCTGATACACTCAAGCTCTTTGCTGAAGTCACAGTGTCAATCCATCTCCTTGAGGGTCTCATTCTCCTTTGCTGACTCTCCATATTACCAAGCATAATGTCCCTTTCCAATAAACAGCCTCTCCTTGTTACATGTCCAAAGTATGAAAGACAAAGCTTTGTCATCTTTGCCTCCAAGGAGCCCTGTAGCTGCACTTTTTACAAGACATATCTGTTTGTTCTTTTGGCAGTCCAGGGGATGTTGTTGTTGTTGTTGTTGTTGTTGTTATGTGCCATCGAGTCGTTTGCAACTCATAGCGACCCTATGTACAACAGCCCTAAACCCTGCTATATCCTGTGCCAATCTCATTGCCCCTGACACACCCATCCCGATTACCCCAGTCAATGAATCAATCCACCTCACAGAGGGTCTTCCCCTCCTGCACTGTCCCTCCACTCTGCCCAGCTTGATGTCCCTCTCCAAAGACCTGTCTCTCCTTACAACATGTCCAAAGTATATGTCAGGCGAAGCCCCAGAATCCTTGCCTCCAAGGAACAGCCTGGTTATATCCATGGGATATTCAGTATTTTTCTCCAACACCACATTCTTCTGTCATCCTCATTCATTGTCCAGCTCTCTGATGCATATAGCAGGTGACTGAGAAGTCCATATGGCCTGAATAAGGCGTACCTTAGTTTAAACTTAGTTTAAACTGACCTTAGTTTAAACTCTTCAGCATTTTGGAGAGATCCTGACAGCAGGCCTGCCCAATGCAATATGTCTCCTGACTTCTGTATTGCTGGTAACAAGGATGTTGATTGTTAATCCAAGGGAAGAGGAAATCATTGAAAGCTTCAACCCTTTCTCTATCTATCATAATGTTGACTTTTGGTCCTGTGTGGAGGACCTCGTTTTCTTGATATTGAGATAAAATTCATATCGAAGGCTGCAGTCCCTGATGTTCTGCAAGTGTTTCATATCTTCCTCACTTTCAGAAAGAAAAGTGATGTCACCTGCATAACACAGGTTGTTGATGAATCTTCCTCCAATCCTGATGCCACATTCTTCTTCATAAAGTTCCGTTTCGTAAATTATTTGCTCAGCATACAGACTGAATAAGTACGGAGAAAGGATGTAATTCTGATGTACATC
>NW_006399832.1:4106446-4112700 GCF_000299155.1 Elephantulus edwardii
GTTAGACATCTGGATTGTTTGCATGTTCTTGCGATGGTGAATAGTGCTGCTATGAACTTTGACATACAAGTCTCTTTTTGTGCCTCAATTCTCATTTTCTCAGGGTATATATATTCCAAGTAGTGGAATAGCTAGGTAATACAGAAATTCATATGGAAATTCTATGTTCATTCAGCTTTTTTAGGAAGCGCCAAACTGCCTTCCAGAATGGTTGTACCATTTTTCAATCCCACCTAAACCAGGCAAAGATATTACCAAGAAAGAAACTACAGATCATTATCTCTCATGAATATAGATGCAAAAATCCTTAACAAAATCCTAGCCAATAGAATCCAAAAGCACATAAAAAAATTCACCATAACCAAGTGGGATACATAACAGGCATTCAAGGATGATTCAACATAAGAAAAACAATCACTGTAATTCACTATATTAAAAAGCAAATACCAAGAACCATATAATCTTAGCAATTGTTGTTTGTTGTCTTATTGACCTTTGAAACGGTTGCTGCAGTAATATGCCATCTCATTGTTGTGTTGGTTTGCCTCTCTATTAAATAGCTCATGATCTTAAGCATTTCTATATATTTTTGTTGGCCATTTGAAAGTCTCCTTTGGTGAAGCATCTTTTAATGTCCTCTGTCCATCTTTTAATCCTTTTCCTTTTCCTTCTTTAGGGATCAGACGAGATCGGGCGCATTCAGGGTGGTATGGCCGTAGACTTCTTTAGGTATCAGAGTCTTCTATAAACTCTAGAGATCAATCGCTGGTAGGTATGTAATTGCCAAATATTATTCTCTTAGTCTGAAGATCCTCTCTTTACTCATTTCTAGAAGTTCTTTGAGCCCCACAGAGATCTAATTCTTAGAAAGGCCCAATACTTTAGCTTACACTCTGCTGATTGTGCATTTTTGTTTCTACTTTATAGTGCATTTATGTGTTAAAAAAACCAAGGAAACCAACCATGAGACAGATAAATCTGACCTCTACTAACTCCACAAGGGGAACTCTATCCACAATGTGCAGAGTACAAAACTAATTTCTATAAGGTCACACATGGTCTTCTATGATTCTGCTCCTATTTCTACTAACTCCAATATCAAATCTTACTACTTTTTGTTATTGTTGTTGCTCTTAGGTGCTGTTGAGTCATGCATGACCATAGCAACCCTATGAACAACAGATCTGAACCCTGTCATTTTTTTGTGCCATCGTCACACTTTCTGACGCACTAGAGCCCCAGGTTGAGGGACTTCCTCTCCTTTGCTGACCCTCAGCCTTTCTGAGAATCATGTCCCTCTCAAGGAATAGACTCTCCTGGCAATGTACCCAAAGTATATGAGGAAAAGCTTTATAATTTTTGCTTCCAAGGAACACTGGCTGCGCTTTCTCCAAGATATATTTGTTGGTTCTATTGGCAGTCCATGGACATTCAGAACTTGGTCCAACACCATACCTCTATGGCATCAATTCTTCTTCTGCCAACCTTATTCACTGTCCAGCTCTCAGATGCATAACAAGTGATAAGAAAGACCCTGGTCTGAATCAGACACACTTTAGTCCTCAAACTGACATCATAACTCCTCAATAATTTGTAGATGTTCCTGACTACAGACTTTCCTAGTGCAATATATCTCCTGATTTCCTGACTGCTGGAACCTAGGGTGTTGGTTGTGGGTCCAAGTATGATGAAGTTGTTAACAGTTTCAATCCTTTCTCCATTTATCATGATGATGCCTATTGGGTTGGTGATAAGAATTTTTGTTTCCTTGAGCTGAGGTGCAATCCTTATAAGGCTGTATTCTTTGATATTCGGCAACAAATGCTTCAAGTCCTCCTGCCTTTCAACTAGCAAGATGGTCATCTACATAACACAAGTTATTGACGAGTCTTCCTTCAACCTTGATGCCATGTTCTTAAAAATTCAAAATGGATATTAGAAGAGACTCTGAATATTGCACAAGAGTGTTGAGGAGCCAAAACAAAGGGAAAACATGATGAAGTAAAAAGAGCAGAACAGAAGATTTCAAAGGGAAGCTTGAGAAGACAAAGCAAAGTATTATAATGGCATGTGTAGAGAGCTGGAAGTGGAGAATAAAAAGCAAAGAATTCACTCTGCATTTCTCAAGCTGTGGTTGTTGATTGCCATCTACTTGAGCACAATTCGTAGTGACTCTATAAAGAAAAGACCTGAAGCCTATTACAGAGGCATGTTGTTTAGGAAGTGGATGCCTCTCCTGCTTCCAAACCTGTCTTAAACTGTGAGCTCCACCAAACACTGTCCACCATGGGTAAACTTTATGCCATTTGATACCCTAATGGCACAAGGTTCAGCAGATTTTCCGAATGCAATTCATCTTTTGATTTTCTGACTGCTGGTGTTAAGTAATTGTTAACAACCTCAATCTCTTCTCCATCTATCATGGTTCTGCCAAGTGGCCCAATGGTGAGAATCTTTGTCTTCTTGATGTCGAGCTTCAATCCATATCAAAGACTACAATCCTTGACCTTCTGCAGCAAACACTTCAGGTCTACATAAATTTCAACAAGCAAGGTTGTGTCATCTGCATAACGTAGGTTGTTGAAGAGTCTTCCTCCAATCTTGATGCCATACTCCTCCTCATAAAGTCCTGCTTCCTGAACGATCTGTTCTGCATATAGATTGAAACGGTATGGGAACAGGACGCATCCCTGATGCACTCCTTTCCTAATTTTGAACCATGCAGTGTTTCCTTTCTCTGTTCTGAGGACTGCCTTTTGGTCCAAGTATAGCTTTCATATAAGCACAATCAAGTGTTCTGGGATTCCCATTTTTCTCAAGGTTAGCTACAATTTGTTGTGATCCACATGGCAAATGATTTTGCATAATCAATGAAACAGATAGACATTCTTTTGATATTATCTACATTTTGTCAAGATCCATCTGACATTGGCAAAAATGTCTCTAGTGCCACAACCTCTTCTAAACCCAGCTCTCTGTCAATGTATTGTTTCAGTTGTTTCTGAAAAATCTTCAGCAGGATCTTGCTTGTGTGTAATATTAGTGATATTGTTTGATAATTTCCACAGAGAACTTATGTTTAGACAAGGGCTTTTTGGCCTAGGTGTAGGTTTTGCATGAGCACAATTCAATGTTCTAGGAATTCCATACTTCTCAATGTTAGCCATAATTTGTTAGGATTCACCTAGTCAAATACCTCTGCATATAGTCAATGAAAGACAGATAAACATCTTTTTGGTATTCTCTGCTTTCAGCAGAGATTCAATTGCCATTAATTATTATACCTCTCATGCCATGGGCCTCTTCTGAATCCAGTTTTAATTTCTTGTGATTCCCTATTGATGTAATGTTGTAGCCATTTTGAATAATCTTCAGCAAGATTTTGCTTGCCTGTGATAGTCATTATTTTGTTTGATAATTTCCACATTCCATTGGATCACCTTTCTTGAGAATGAGAACAAATACAGAAAACCTCAAAGAGAGAGTTCTGGTGGCATAGTCCATAGGGAATTGCACCAAAGGTCATAATTCTGTAGAAGTTTAAAGCCACCAAGAAGCTATATGGGGAAAGGTGGGCAACCTCCTCCCCTATGGTATGGTGGTGTTGTTACTATGCCCTGTTAAGTCAAAACCAATTCATATTAACTCTAACCCTCCACTGGGTTTTCAGAGACAGGAAAACACACAAAAGGGGGCAGTTCATCTTTCTCCTGTGGAGCAGTTGGAGAATTTTAACTACATACTTTTATGTTGGCAAGTCAATTACTTACTGCTATGCCACCAGAAACTCCCACCCCGACAACCCACAGCTGAGAAAACCCCCATGAAGGCTCAGCTATGAGTTAAGTTCCAATTCAACAGAAAAGAGTTTTATGATCTTTTTTTTCATAAGTCTGAAACTGTACTTTCAAACCATAGTAACAATCATCTGGATACCTTAATAAAATGCAGATACTGATTTAAGTAAGTCTAGATTATGGCTTAAGGCTCTGAATTTCTGACAAGTTTCCAAATGATTTTAATTCTGCTATTTTCCAGACTACAACTGGAGTAGCAAGGGACTAAATAACCTCTCGTGGCCATTTCAAATTCATGGCTGTATAGCAAAGCAGTTATCAGCAAAAGACTGCCTGTAAGCCAAAGCTGGCAGGCCACTTGTTTCTGCAAGTAAAATTTTATTGGAGTACAGCCACACCCACTTGTTTACATGTCATTGATGGCTGCTTTTGCTCTACACTGGCAGAATTAAGTAACTGTGACACACATTTTATGGCTTACAACGTATAAAATATTTACTACTTTGTCCTTAACAGAAAGTTTGCTGTAATATACCCACATTAATTTTATTAATTTCTTACAGTACATGTACTTAACACACCAAACTAATAAAACTATATCTGCACTGAAATGCTCCAAGACACAGTCTTTCTAAAAGTGTCATTAGAGGACCACATGCACCAGAAGCACTCCAATGGATTGTCGTTACAATTCTGATGTATAGATTTTACATTTACTTAGTGAATGTCTAGGGAGAACTCTGGTGACTTAGTGATAAGCTGCTGTACGATCAACCCAAAGACAATTTGAATTCAGCAGCTGCTCTGAGAGAGAAAATGGGCAAAATCTTCCTATGCACTTGATAGCCTCTTTAAACCTGCTGAAGGATCAGTTACAGTCTGTTCTAGGTTGACATGTTGTTGTTATGTGTCGTTGAGTCTCCTGCAACTCAATGTATAACAGCTCTGAAGCCTGCCCGGATTTAGTCTCACTGACTCCTCCGACACACCTACCCCCATTACCCTAGTAATTTTGTCAATCCATCTCATCAAGCTCTTAGAAGTAGGGTCCAGAAATCTTCATTTTTAACAAGCTTCCCAGGCTTATTCAGATACATTTTAAAATTTTAAATCAAGTCCCATAGAGCTGGTTGGGTTTTTATCCATAGAGCAGTGGCCTTTCTTTTATTTATGTGGAAAAGGGCTATCTTAGTAAGATTCTGAGGTCAGTAAAGAATCCAGACATACCTTTTCTGGAGAATGGTTAGCTATGAGGGCCATTGCCCTTTCAGTGAATATATTTGTTGAGTACATATTTTTATATCCAGATGCAACTTCTTCACCATCTCTGAAGTCAAGAGCACACCTAGTGACATTTAGGGCATTGATAAACGTACAACGCTCATGGGAGTAGTAATCTTCACTACCTAAGAGATAGCCTGTAACAAGAATGGAAGATAAAAAAGGAGTCAGTACAGCATAAAACTTGCCAAGCAAACTAATGTTTCAGTATTTAATTGCTTAATGGAATTGATTACCCATGACAAGGCTAATCAAATGACAAGGCTAATCAGAATACCATTTTTTAATATCTCTATAGATGAAGGCACTGAGATGTTATTGTAGAAAAATTCAAATCCTTTCCTTCCTCACTTGAGTCTGTAGGACACAAACTATCAAAACTGTCAAAGCATATGTGGCTGATTTCAATTAAATATGCTTAGAAAATAGGAGAGTTCAACTTCAGTAACAATGATTAACATCTCAGTCTTCTGCAAGCTATCTAATGTCAAAAGAACACATGGCTAATATAATTTGCTACACCTTTTGTACCAGGAGGTGATCCTGTAAATAAACACAGGATTGTTCTTGACGTTCTGAGACTAGCTTCAGGGTAATGTATGGTAACAGCTCCAGGAAAAGCCATCTTTAATTAGATACTGACACCCACTGGTGGAACACACAAACTTTTCCAAGCAGTGGCTCTCCAGACCCAATGTAAAAGATGCTTTGACTGAACTGAGATCCTTCCACCTACAATGATCTCAGTTTCTCCCCAAATGTAAATGGTGCCAGCTGCTTAGCTTACCGTTCAGACTTAAAAAGAGAAGAAAAAAATAGTTTTTTAAACTGACAGCAAATGTCTGTATTTCCCTAAAACACTATAATAGGTAATGCTGTGTATAAATGTATGATTCCATTTATATGAAATGTCTAAACTAGGCATCTCTGTTGTTGTTGTTGTTCTGTACCCTTGAGTCAGAACCAACACATAGCTAGCTGACCCTCCAGTGGGTTTTCAGAAGTAATTAATCACACGAGAGAACATTGCCCATCCTTCTCCTGAGTGATCTCTAGAGATAAAAACATAGATAAATTATGTATATTGTATTGAAACAGATGAGGGAAAGAACAGATTAGAGGTGATATATGATTGAGTATTATGGTTAGCACAGTAATCCAGAATTAAGGTTACAT
>NW_006399832.1:4113055-4114540 GCF_000299155.1 Elephantulus edwardii
CCATTACTCCAGTCACTGAATCAATCCATCTCATAGAGGGTCTTCCTTTCTTGTACTGTGCCTCCACCTTCCCAAGCATAACATCCCTCTCCAAGGACTAGTCCCACCTTGCAACATGTTCAAAGTGTGTCAAATGAAATTTCAAAGTCCCTGCCTCCAAGGAGCAGCCTAGTTTCACCCTCTCGAGGACGAACCTGTTTGTTCTCTTAGCAGTCCATGATATACTCAATGCTTTTCTCCAGCACCACAGCTCAAAGGCATCGATTCTTCTTCTATCATCCCTAGTCATTGTCAAGCTCTCTGTATAAATTTAAATTCTAGAATATATTTAATACCTTGGTCTTAAATAACTTTTATTTGTCCTTTTTGAACTGAAATAACTCTCAGTATAATGTCTTCCAGACTCATTCATGTTGTATAGTGTTTTATAAGTTCATTGTTTTTCAATGCTGGAAAATATAAAAGGACAAATACTACACAAGACTATTGTTAAAAAATATGATTGACAGGACCATGTGAGAAGATGTAGAGAGAAGAGGATAAAAGTGGATAAATAATGAACACTATACTGTTCCAGATGAGGGAAAGGACTAATTAAAAGGTACGCAAGATTAGCATCATATATGTATAACAAGTAACAATCTGAGACCCATCTGAGATCAGCAATAATATCCCTAGTGCCATGCCCTTTTCTATACCCAGATTATATTTATGGCAGTTCTCTGTAGATGTTCTATTGTATTGTTCAAGAAGATTTTGGATAATCCTCAGCAAGATTTTGCCTGTGTGGGATCTGTGATATTGCTCAATAATTTCCACATTCTTTAGATCAACTTTCTGGGAACTAGGAGACTAGGAATAAATATGGATCTCTTCCAGTCAGTTGGCCAGGTACCTGTCCTCCAAATTTCTTGGCACAACCTGTCGAGTATATCCAGAGTTACATGTTTGTTCAAATATGTCACTTGGTATTCTATCAGTTCCTATAGCCTTATTGTTTGCCAATTCCTTCAAAGCAGCTTAAATATAATTTCATACCAATGCTTCTTGATCATAGGAAACTTCCTGAAATGGTTCTATATAAATTCTTTTTGGTACGCTGACTCCATGTATTCCTTCCATCTTCTTTTGATGCTTTCAGGATATAGAAGATTTTGCCCACAGCATATTTCAGTACTGCAACTCGAGGCTTGGGTTTATTCTCCAATTATTTAGCTTGATAAATGCTGAGTGAGTTCTTCCCTTTTGACTTTTTGACATCATCTCTTTAAACATCTTGCTATACTACTTTGTTATACTTGGACCAAGAGGCGGTCATCAGAACAGAGCAAGGAAACACTGCATAGTTCAAATTGGGAAGGGTGTATGTCAGGGATGTGTCCTGTCTCCATACCTTTTCAACCTTTATGCAGAACAGATTATCCGGGAGGCTGGGTTCTATGAGGAGAAATGTGGGGTCAGGATTGGTAAAAAATCTATCAGATT
>NW_006399832.1:4116795-4121766 GCF_000299155.1 Elephantulus edwardii
ACAGAGGCTCGGCTCTGACTAGCTGAAGCTGGGCACCTCACAGGACATTTGAATAATAGTGCTATTAATAAGTCTTCCTTGTGTTCATATAGGTATATTTTGTTATTCACAACTTTGCATTTCAGGATTGATCTAGAAATGGTATTTTTTATTTTAAATGCAACTCCATTTTTCTTCACATTTTCATTCCAGCATAGTATATCATATTATTGTCTGACTCAAAGTGATCCATTGCAATCCAATATAGTTTGCAAATACCTAGTATGTCAGTATTTATACATTTCACTTCTTTTTTAAAAAATGTTCAATTTTCCTGCAATAATAATTAATTATATGAAACCAGTTGTGTAAGAATAACTGTATAAAATAAAATGTGCATTAATGAAACAAAATATATGAATGATTGGATAAAGCAAAATGTACATGATGAGGGTTGAGGGGAAATGGAAATGATCTGGTGTGAAAAACAATGTATTTGAATTTTTTAAATAAATTAGTATTAACAAAATCCCCTAATTTTTTAAAACAAAACCAAAATTTACATGAATGGTTTTAGAATTTGTTCTTCTTAAATTAGTAGCAGACTAGTTATAAGTCTTAAGTTGAATAGTCCCAAATGCTTAACCAGCTGTATACATCCATAATTTCTAACATTAGCAGCTGTATCTTTGGTTCAGTTCCCCAATGCCTATATGGCCCTCAGATTTGATGTTTCACTAGAAGGTCCTCCAGAGAATCAGACCCCTCAGGGGAATACTTCAGGTGGCTACAGGTATGCAGGCCAGTTTTGTAGAAACTGGTGAGCAATGAGCCAGAGAGGATACAGGTGGATGTGTAGTTCACAGGCTTGGGCTAAGTAAACACAGTCACACTACACTTGTATGTTGGTATTTTCACATCCCACATAGTGCAGAAAGTGCTCTCTTATATTGATCTTACAGCTGTTGATGATTTGCAAGATGGCGTGTTAACAGTTAAGGTGACTATTGTCATATGCCGTGGAGTAGCCTGTAACGTATAGCAACCCTATGTATAAGAGCTCTGAACTCTGCCCATCTTGGGCCAGTCTCACAGCTTCCAACACACCTACTCCTATGACCCTAGTTCCTGTGTCAATCATCTCATCCAAGGATCTCCCTCTCTTGCGCTGATCCTCCACCCTTCCAATCATGATGTCTTTCTCTAAGGACTCGTATATCTGTCAACATGCCTAAAGTATATGAGACAGAGCTTCAAAATGCTTGCCACCATGAAGTATCCTGGTTTCACCCTCTCCAGGACAGAAATGTTTATTCTTTTGACAGTCTATAGTATGTTCAATAATCTGCTCCAGCACCACAACTCAAAGTCATTGATTCTTCTGTCATCCTTTGTCATTTTCCAGCTTTCTGATGGCCTAGATCAGGTACACTTTATTCTAAATTGACATCATTGCTCTTGAAAAGCCCCTTAAAGCAGGTTTTCCTAATGTAATTCATCTTTTGATCTCCTGACTGCTATTGCCAAGAGTGCTGAGTGTGGAACCAAGTAAGCCGAAATTGTTAACAACCCTGCCAACTGGCCCATTGTTGAAAATCTTTGGCTTCTTAGTGTTGAGCTTCAATCATATTAAAGGCTGCCGTCTTTGACCTTCTGCAGCAAATGCCTTAGGTCCTCCTCAGTTTTGGCAATCAAGGTTGTGTCACTTGCACAGTGCAGGTTTTTGATGAATCTTCCTCCAATCCTTATGCCACATTCCTCCTCATAAAGTCCAGCCTCCTTAATTGTCTGTTTCACATATAGATTAAAAAGGTATGCATCTCTGACCCCACTCCTTTCCTGATGTTGAACCATGCAGCTTTCCTCTGCTCCATTCTGACTACTGCTTTCTGGTACAAGAATAGGTTTTGCAAGAACATAATTAAGTGTTCTGGGATTCCCATTCTTCTCATAGTCAGCCACAATTTGTTGTGATCCAGTCAAATGCCTTTGCATAATCAAGGAAACACAGATCGATATTCCTCTGGTACTCTCTGCTTTCAGTCAAGATCCATTGGCTATAATGTCCCTAGTGCCTTGGCTTCTTTTAGACCCAATTTTTATATTGGTATCTTTCTTTCAATGCACTGTTCCAGTCATTTTATCTAGTTTTTGTATACTCTTCAACAGGTTTTTTCTCACATGTGATATTAGTGATATTGTTTGATAATCTCTACACTCTGTCAAATCACCTTTTTTTTTTTCATTTGGATTGGGAATAAATATTGATCTTCCAGTAAGTTGGCCAGGGAGTTTTCCTCCAGATTTCTTGGCATAACCTGGTGAGCATGTCCAGGGCTGCACTGTTTGTCTAAATAGACTCAAGGTCAAATTTTGGTTCTTATGGGTTTAATTTTCTTTAGTTTCAGTTTGAACTTGCATATAAGTAGTTAAGGGAGTTGGGGACTATTTCCCTAGTTGGGAACAACATAATGAATAGAAAACCCAAAGTTCTAATACCATAATAAATATATAAAGCATTAATGTAAAGAAAAAAAAACAACACTACAAAACCCAACCCACCTAGACCGTTGAAGTATGAATTGTGCCTTTATCACCTGTAGCTCTATGATCTTGTTAACTATTTGGAAGAATATAAATTTTACATTATTAGATTGTTTTGACTATGTAAATCATGGTCAAACACAGCGCTTGGAATATAGGAAACTCTTCAGAAATACTAGCTATTAATATAGATATATGTTTATTTTTGTATGGTAGTAAGGATAGAGTAAAAACAACAAAAATGAAATTCTGCTTACTGACCTATTATTTCAACATTATATTTTTACTTAGAATCTTTCCCTTTATAAAAGAAGTAATTCATATGCCATCCAATCACTTGCTTAAAGCTTACAATTCAAAGTTTATAGTGTGTTCACAGACTTTTGCCATCATCACCATGTCATCTGCCTCCTCACTTATCTAAGCTGTAACTGTGATAACAGCTGCCAAGCATCATATCCCATCAGAAAGTCTCTCATTAGTTCACCTCCATGTGAATGCAGGGTACTTTTCTGTTCTTCTAAGTATTGGCTAGGCTTCTTACTTATCATAAAAGGATACCGCTTCTATATTGTATCCAACTGATAGCTTTTCCCCCAAATATGGTCTTAGTGAATGAAATGAGGCTAGATAGGCATAATAGAATGTTGTACAATGAATTATTTATTCACTGCAAATACAAAAAAAAACCCCACCCAAATGTAAATAGCAACTATATACATGGACTTCACAGGAGTCAGACCAACTATTTTTGCGAAAAGAGTTGATGAAAAAGTTCATAATCATCAATCAAAACAAGGCCAGGGGCTGACTGTGCAACTACCATCAACTACTCAATTGCAAGTTCAAACTAAAGTTGAAGAAAATGAAAACAAATCCAGGAGAACCAAAACATGACCTCGAGCAAATCCCACCTAACTTGAAAAGTCCTCTTAAGAACAGATTTTATGCATTGAATACTAAATACCAGATGAGTTGCAGAATGATATCAAGGACATCATCTATTAAGAAAGCAAAAGGTAATAATTACAAAGATGAGTTAGGGGGGAATAAAAGGTGACAAAAGATATCAGAAGAGACTCTGAAACTTGTATTGGAACAAAAAAGAAGACAAAACAAGAGGAATGAAGGCTGAGGTAAGAGAGCTTAAAAGAGTATTTCAAAGGACAGCTTGAGAAGATAAAGCAAAGTATTATAATTTGGAAGGAGCTTTAGTTAGAAAACCAAAAGAGAAGAAAAGGCTCAGCATTTCTCAAACTGAAAGACGTAAAGAACAAATTCAAGCCTCAAGCTGCAATTCAGAAGGATTCTAGGCACAAAATCTTCAGTGATCCTGAAAGCATCAAAATAAGATGGAGGGAACACAACAGAGTCACTTTACACACACACCCACACCCACACACACACACACAAATTGGTTCATAATGAACCATTTCAGGAAGCAGCATACGATTAAAAACTAACTATACTGAAGGAAAAACTCCAAACTGCACTGAGGATATTGGCCAAAAAAAGACCCGATGAATTTATCAAATACTGATTGAAGTGTTTCAGGAAGCAGAGGCAAGCCTGGACACACCAATCTCTGCTAAAACATATGGAAGACAGTTACCAGGCCAACTGACTGGAAGAAATCTATATTTATTCACATTCTCAAAAAAAAAGGAGATTTAACAGAATGTAGGAATTACTGAACATCATTAATATCATATATAAGTAGAATCTTGCTAAAGATTATTTAAAAAATTACTATAACAATACCTTGACAAGGAACTGCAAGAAACTTAAGTTAGATTCAGAAGGGGCTGAGAGGGATATCATTGCTGATGTCAGGTGGATCTTAGCTGAAAGCACAGAATACCAGGAAGTTGTTTATTTGTGTTTTATTGACTATACAAAGGCATTTACTGTGTGGACATAACAAATTATGGATAACAAAGAGAAGAATAGAAATCCTAGAATGCTTAATCATGCTCACGTAGAATATATATATAGACCAAAAAGCAGTTACCTGAAAAGAACAGATGAATACTACATAGTTTAAAATCAGGAAAGCTGTGCATCGGGTTGTATCCTTTCTCCATACCTATTAAGTTTGCATGCTAAGCAAATTATTTGAGAAGCTGGTCTATATGAAGAAGTAGTGGAATCAAGATTGGAGGAAGACTCAACAATCTGCATTATGCAGATGACATAGCCTTAACTTGCAGAAAGTGAAGAAAATTTGAAGCACTTGCTGCAGAAGATCAAAGACTAATAGCCTTTAATATGCATTGCATACAACACCAAGAAAACAAGTATCTTCACCACTGCAAAAAATAGGTAATATCATGATTGTTGCTGTTAGGTGCTGTCAAGTCAAGTATGACTCATAGCAGCCCTATGAACAAAAGATCTGAACCCAGTTCTATCCTGCACCATCTTCGCACTTCCTGACACATAAAAGCC
>NW_006399832.1:4124896-4130578 GCF_000299155.1 Elephantulus edwardii
CCAATTTTCCTACATTCATGCTTCTCACATTCCACGTGTCTGTTTACAGCTGTTCATTCTCTGTATTTCCATTTCTAAGATCTCAGTCTCAATTACCATGTCTGCTAGTCCAAACAATAGTTTAAGTGTGCTCTATTGTACATAGGGTTTTTGAAGGCCTGTCTTTTCGGAAGTGGATGGCCAATCCTTCTTCCTAGTCTTTCTCAATCTTTAAATATATTTAACAGTATCTGGCAGACAAGGATTTCACAGAAAAGAGCAGATGAAAGATAATTGCCCAGTTACAGCAATGACCAATAGATTCAATGTTGCTGCCCACCCACACTTCCTTACTCCACCAATATCCCTTCCTACTTTTGCCTACAGTATTCAATACCCGTCTTCCACTGCCCAGCCCCTGATGTGATGGCCTAAGTCCCAAGCTCATAATAGATGGAGAAAATACTGAAGATGTGAATTATTTAATTTTACTTAGCTTCACAAGTAAAATTCATAATAGTAGCAGCCAAGAAATCAAAAGATATATTGCATTGGTGAAATCTGCAGTCAAGGACCTCTCCCAAATGCTAAAGAAGAATATCAGTTTAAAGACTAGAATGTTCCTGATCCAAATCCTGGTGTTTCCAATTGCCCCAATGCATGCTAAAGTTGGTAAATAAAAAAGGATTACGGAAGAAGAATCGATGCCTTTGAATTGTGGTGTTCATGATAAGAATTAAATATCCCTTGGACTGCCAAAAGAACAAAAAAGTCTGTCTTGAAGGAAGTGCAACCAGAGTGCACTTAGAGGCCAGGATAATGAAACTTCATCTCATCTGCTTTGGGCATATTTTTAGGAGGAATCAGTCCTAGGAGAGAGATGATATGCTGAGAAAGTTAAAGGGTCAATGAAAGAAAGGAAGCCCCTCAAGAAGATGGACTGACACAGAGATGACCACGATGGGCTTGAGTATGGCTGAGATCATGAGGAAGGTGCAGGGTAGAGCGAGATTGTGATCTGTTGTTCATGGGGCTGCTATGAGTGACAGTTGACTTGATAGCGCCTAACAACAGCAGCAAACCAACTGAATTCATATATATTTTTTTAATAAAAAAATTCAAATTACCTACTATAATCTATTCTCTTGTGAGAGTATATATATCAACCTGTCTTTTTTCAAAGATGTAACTGGACGATTTTAAATTATGTACAAACAGGTTATTCCTTTAGAATTTCCAAGATGACAAAGAGATGTAACATCCAAGTCTAATTCTGAAGGCATCTGAAGATAGTGGGGATATATTCACATTTATCAAGAAAGAATTGATTACTGATGAGTCCCAGAGAACCTGGATGGGAGTGGGCAGACATGCTGTCTCATCTGATGTCTTTATATCTTGATCTTAACTCTAAATTCAACAAAGCATGTCACCCCTGCATCCTTTCACTGCACTGACTTGCGCCGCCCTCCCTGCCCCACACCATAGTCACTTTCTGAATCAAACTTTGGGTCTCTGGCTCTAATTCAGATGGATGAACACTTCAGGAAACAACTAAAAGGAAACAGGTATTTTATACCTAAAATGGTGTTTGTGAGAATACTGTCCACTTTACCTTTATGAAGACCCAAAGGAAAAATATCTCGGCCTGAAAGCCAAGAAAATGCCTTACTCTTCCTGAGCATCTGGCTTTCATTTATCTTACACATAATGTGACTCTTCAAGCCTTTCCCCTTTCTGTTTTGGACATAAGAAATAATGGTGTTACCAGTAACAGTGGCAAAGCTTAACAGGACAGCAAGCAATAATTGTCAGAGAATATGTGTCCAGATATGAACTCTTATACATTGTTGGTGGGATTGTAAAATGGTATATCCACTCTGGAAAGTAGTTTGGCACTTCCCCAAAAATCTAAACATAAAAATTCCTATAACCCAGCTATTCCACTGCTGGGAATATATACCCCAAGAAAATGAGAACTGAAACACAAACAGACTTGTATACCAATGCTCATAGCAGCATATTCACCATTGCAAGAACATGGAAACAGCCCACAAATGAATGGGTGGAGAAATTATGGTACATTCACACAATGGAATACTATGCAGCACACAGGAGCAATGATTTTGTAAATTATTACCTAATTGGAAGGGACTGGAGAGCATTATGCTGACTGAGAAAACTAACTCAGTCCCACAAGGACAAATATTGTATAAGACCATTATTGTAAAATGAGTATGAGGATCCAAGGCGGTGGTGGGGTGGGGTGGAAGTTGGAAGAAGAGGGATGAGGATGTGCAGGGGTGAGAAGGGGGAATGATCATAGGATTGTACAATTTGATAGGTGGGGGGAAGAGGGAAATTGGAAAAATCTGCTCTGGAAAAAATGTATTTGAATTTTGTAAATAAACTAGTATAATTTAAAAAATGGAGTTAAAGTGCGGGTTGCCTAGATCTAGTTCTTTTTATTTTCCTTTTTGTAATATATCTTTTTCATTGCTATTGAGTCAGAACCAAGTCATAAATAACTGACCCTTCTAACAGGTTTTCAGAGGCTTTGAGTCACACGGGGAGATTGCCCATCTCATTTCTACAGAGCAGCCTGTGCTCTGGGTTGGAAGCACACCTTGCCCACTAACTATCCTATCTTTTTCTATTCACCATGATTTTTCATTCTATTTATTTTTAAATGTCTTCTGTTCAGTGTACAGTCTTTTTTAATTCTAATTAAGTAAGTGAAAGTTTTAAGTAAATGAAGAGACAGATGGGAGCTATGTAGGTCACTAAGTAGCTAGACAGGAAGATAAGTCAATACAAAAAGAACATGACAGAAGGAGATACAGCTCCTGGTAAAAAAAATGTTGCTAATTAAGACGATTCCTAACCGATTTAAAGAGGGAAAATTTTAAAACAAACTTTATACTTCACGTTTGTTTTAAAGGCCTATCAAGGGAGCTGGAATGCTCATTGGAAGCCAGAATAAAAAGGCTTCACTTCACATACTTTTGACATGTTGCTAGGATAGGCTATTCCTTGGAGAGGGACATGATGCTGGGAAGGGTGGAGGGTCAGCGAAGGAGAGGAAGACCCTCAACCAGGTGGATTGACACAGTGACTGCTGCCATGGCTCTTGTGTGTCAGGAGGTATGACGATGGTGCAGGATAGGACAGGGTTCAAATCTGCTCTTCATAGGGTCATTATGGGTCGTACTTGACTCAATGGCACCTAACAACAACAATCAAGGCCATTAAATATTTATTAACCTTCTTTGTCATTTGCCAATCACTCATCTAATTTTATTTTTTTTAATCTATCTTCTCTGGTCTACTGATTTAAAAAAATAGATCTCACATTATAGGGAAGAAAGATGCCAATAGTAAAGAAACAAACAGAACATTTGAACACATGTTGTTGTTGTTGTTTTTATGTACTGTCGAGTTGAAAATAGGAACCAACTCATAGCTAACCCTCTAGCTGGTTATAAGAGGCTGTAAATCACACAGGAGATTGCCTGTCTTTTTCCCATGGAGCAGCTGGTGAATTTCAACTGCTTGCTTTTGGCTGGCAGCTCCGTTCCTTACCACTAAAGCTACCAGAGCTCTCTGAATTGCATAAGGGGGGGTGGGGAAATGTAAAA
Organism: Elephantulus edwardii; assembly: GCF_000299155.1. NCBI lineage: Eukaryota > Metazoa > Chordata > Mammalia > Macroscelidea > Macroscelididae > Elephantulus > Elephantulus edwardii. Next base: position 4,128,514 of record NW_006399832.1, read on the forward strand.
AACCTTTGCCAGGTGATGAGGGGACACTCTCATGTAAGGTTTCATAGAGAATTTAAAAAAATCAACTTGCACCCACTTTTGGTAGTATGGTTCTCTGAGAGTATCTGGTCTCTAGTGTGCAGATAATAAACTTTCCCTAAGGCCCCATATGGTATTTAGCAACCTGGCAAAGTCTGGGCTCAGACACACCATGCTTATAAAGGTAGTTTTATAAAGCAGGCCCATTGGGATGCTAACTGACTCATTGTGTGTTCAAGTTTCCAGTTATTTCATTTGATTACAATGGGTGTGTTTTATGAGATGGCTACAGTTATTCTAAGTTGTTAAACAAGCGTGCATTTCCATTACCAAAGTAGGTATCAAATCCTCGGCGGGTTGGAAGGCATTCTTTCCGGTACATTCCCAGGTGCCATTTCCCGACCATGTGGGTAGTGTAGCCCACTTCCCTCAGAAGCTGGGGCAGGAGTTTTTCATCCAGAGGAATACAGCTGGGCTGGCAGGGCCAGATTATCTGGTGCTGTAAACCTGTATGAATCTTAAAGAGAGAAACATAAAATTGCAGATTAATGATGCTAAGACTTTCTGAATAAATCGGCAAAGTGACCTCCTCGTTTACTGGACATGTTTGTTGACTTGTATGTTAAATTCTATTTCTATGCTGGTTTAAACATGTTTCTGAAAGGCAGTTTGTTCACACAATCAAATGAGGTAATAAACATAAACAGGATTTGAAGATGAATAAAAGCATTCTAATAACTCAATAAATACTTATCAAGGTATTACGTTAGGAATCTTTAGCTTCCATTTGCAAGTCCTACCTCAAAAAAGTAGCAAATATGAAGAGTGTATTAATCACTAAAAAGGTGACCAAATTTCTGTAAAAAGTTGACATGTAAGAAGTTGGCCTTTGCTTAGGAGCTACTATGATTGTTACTATTAAAGATTTGATGATGTAAGGATTATCTAATTGATTCATATTTCTCATTATACTTTGTTTAAATAAACCATAATCTCAAAAGAGTGACCAAATTTTGTTCTAATCCTCTTTCACTCCCTCAAAAACAAAACAAAGCAAACAAACAAACAAATAAAAACCTTCCCTTAAAATAAAACACTAAACTAAAATCCCAAGGGAAAAAAAATTCTTCTATCTGTGGTTAAGTATAACCAAAACAGCCTAAAAAAAAATCACTTGTTGAGTTTAACTATAATATTAAAACAGAATATACAAATGAATGAATAGAAAAACTTTGGTATAGTCACACAATGGAATGTTATGCAGAACTGAAAAATAAGGAGTACATAAAATATTACACAACATGGGTGATCCTGGAGGACATTATGCTAAGTGAACTGTCTCAGTCACAAAAGGACAAATATTATATAACACCACTGTTTTAAAACAGGACTGATATGGGGTTGGGGAGAAACTAAGAGGGAATAAATACTCTGTATTGGAACAGATAATAAAAGAACTGTTTAAAAGGAAAATGTGATTAGGCATGACAAGAGTGCAGAATAAGAGGAGTATAGCAAAGTGAAATGGGGTGAGGGAAGGGAGCAAATTACGCAACAATAAACAAATATTTACTTTTTTAAAGTGAACTGAAGGAGGAATAGGCAGGAAAAGGTACAGCAATGAATGAATGAAAATACAAGTTTTCTATAAACTTTCATTAAAATCACAATTTAAAACATTTTAAAAAACAAAACAGAATATACAAAAGTATATGAAAACACTATTAAAATATCTCTCCCTTTCCTAACTATGTATCTTAGTAAAGTCAGATTTTCCACATAAATTTCAAACAAAATAATAAATGGCAATACTAAATGAGGAATTATGCAATACTAAATGAGGAATGAGGCGTTATGCAGATGACACAACCCTGCTTACCAAAACTGAGGAGGACCTCATGCACTTGCTGCGAAGGGTCAAGGAATGCAGCCTTCAGTATGGACTGAGGCTCAACGTCAAGAAGACAAAGATTCTCACCACTGGACCAATAGGTATCATCAGGATGGATGGCGAAGAGATTGAGATTGTTCACAGCTTCAGTTTGCT
>NW_006399832.1:4131051-4132892 GCF_000299155.1 Elephantulus edwardii
TGTGTCAGAGGCAATGCGATTGGCACAGGATAGAGCAGGGTTTAGGGCTGTTGTACATAGGGTCGCTATGAGTCGCAAACAACTCGACGGCACATAATAACAACAACAACAAATGAGGAATCATATATAACAATCTCTCAAAAAAACTCAAATTCATTGTGTTTGAGTCAAAACTGACTCAAAGCTGAAACACCAGGTAGTTTTTCAGGAGTTGTAAATCTTACAAGAGACTTCCCATATTTCTTTCAAGCAGGTAGCGGATTCGAGTTGCTGCCTTTGTGTTGGCAGCACAACCCACAGAACTGAGTATACAACAATTCAGCTACCTTCTCTTAATTACCTCTTTAATTATTAAAAAATTGCAATAACAGTATACATAAGCAAATAATTTTTAAAAAATAAAAATATTGAAAATGACGTTGTTTTACATTTTTACATAAGAGATTTTTAAAAATATAAAACAATACCATTTTAATATTTTTATTTTGAAAAATATAATTCATTTTCATGATCTTTCTGGTGGCTTAGTTGTAAGGAGTTGCATGGCCAATGGTTTGATTCTACCTGATACTCCATGGTAGAAATATGGGCAATCTCCTCCAATTTTATTTACTGCTGTAGGGTCAGCTATGACTCACTTCTGTCTAAATTATACATAAACAACAACAGGAGAGTAGAAACAATGGAATTATAGTGGCATAGTCTATAGAGAGATAATTTTTAAGGGGAAGGAATTTTTTTAAAAAGTCATAAAAAGATTGCAATCATGAGAGCCAATGAGAATGTTTGATTGTAAAGGATTGTGTAATGAAGGATGTCATGGAGTGCTTTGGTTTTTAAATTCAGATGTTATGTTTTGGAAAAACATACTTCTAAATCATACAGCACTCTTCTGTCAGTTTGCTGTGCTGGGGTAATCTGGTTTGCTGTGATGCTGAGCCTTGTGCCATTTGAGTGTCAAATGCCATAACAGTTGCCCATGGTGAACAGTGTTTGGTGGAGCTTGCAGTTTAAGACAGGTTGGGTAGCAGCAGTGGCATCCACTTCCTAAACTGCATGCCTAAGGAAACTCTACGAACTTGGAAAAATGATGATAGTTATAGAAAGGCTTCAGGTTGCTATGAGTTGTCATTGACTTAAAGACAATCAACAACACCACCACATGTTCATGTATATATACTTGGTTTATTACTGTTTTTGAATGAATAAAATTTTTCAAAATTTACCAATTTTAATTTCTAATATGGTAACAACAATAAGATAAATATTGAGGTAGAAGACAAAATAGAATGAGCTCTACGGCTGTTATTGTTGTTAGTTAGGTGCTGTCGAGTCAAGTATGAACCATAGTGATCCTATGAACAACAGATCTGAACCCTGTCCTATCCTGTGCCTCACAATTCTGGACACACTAGAGCCCACTACATCCGTCTCTGTGTCAATCCATCTAGATGAGGGTCTTTCTCTCCTTCACCAAGAATCATGTTGTCTCTAAGGAATAGCCTCTCCTAGGAACATGCACTTGTTATTCTATATGTGTAGATGCCTAGATCTCCCTTCTGCCCCACAGTTTTTGCAAAGCTCATTAACACTTTCAATTACCACTCCAAGATCTCCTACTCAGAGATTTTTTTTTCCTCTTGCCACACTATTAAAGTATCATCTCTGTCACTGTCTTCCTCTGCTATTTTATTTTCTTCCTAGAAATTATTACTATCCAACATTACATCACTAATTCTCTACTTTCTGTAGTTTGGAGGTTTGTTTTTGGGGGCGTGTTTTTTTCCAGTATTTCAGTTCTATTGATTCTAATTGTTTTAATCTAGTCCTCCTTGGCCTTA
>NW_006399832.1:4132992-4151225 GCF_000299155.1 Elephantulus edwardii
TACAAGTGATTTTTAATTTTTTTTAATTAAATTTTTTTATTATTACTTTAAAGAAATGAAAATCCTTAGGGAATATTCCAAGTAGTGGAACTGCTGGGTCAAATGTCATTTCTTTTTTTTTTTTTCCTGGATGACGAATTTTTTTCATTTTATTTGAGTTAAAGTTTACAAATCATATTACATTTTCATCCAGTCAGACATTTTGTTTCAGAACATTGAAATTAATAAATTACAATGCCTCATCAAAATCCTTATTGTATATTGCCTTTCCTTTCACCCAACTTGAGTATTACTTTTTCCTCTACTCTCCCTCCCTAATTTCTGTTAACCCTGACAAGATTCATTTTGTGTAAATCTTTCCTTAACTTTTTATATTAGTGGTCTCATATCATAATTGGCCTTTTGTGATTGATTTACATTACTTAGCATAATTTATTCTAGATTTATCAGTGTTGTACAGCATTTCACAAATTCTTAAACATTTTTTAGTTTACCATCACCTATTTCCAACTTTTTGAGAAAGTGCCAGATCACCTTCTAAAGTCATCGTATGATTTTTACATTCACACCAGCAGTGAATAAGAGTCCCAATCTCTCCACAACATTAGCAGCATTTGTTGTTTGTTTCCCTGTTGAACTTTACTTTTGTCGCTGGGTCAGACTTTTTGGTCTTTTTTGTTTCTAGAGACATCAAATCAATTTTAACTCATAACAACCCTCAAAACTGATGTTATATATAAAAAAAAAAAAACCAAACCAACTGATGTTATGTTTAAGCCCACTGATTCAGCCAGTGTGCCAATCCATTCCAATCCAAAGTATCTGTTAAGAGTCTTCCTCTTTTTAATGAGCCTCTCAGGAGTAACATTCTTCTGAAGACATTGGTTCCTCCTATTAACATAATCAAAGTATTTCATAAGATTTCTGTTAAGATACTGGTGAAATAGCTTCCAGCATCACATTAACATGTAAGCTACCCTAACACAGCAAACTCACACACAAGTTGTGGATAATTTTTCACAAAATTCAAACTCAAATTCATTGTCATAGATCATTTTTTACTAAATAGACTCTCTATCAGATTTCCAAGGCTGTAAATCTAAACAGGAAGAAACTACCCACACATTTCCAGTGGAATGACTGGTGGATTCAAATGGTAGTAGAATCTGGACCTTTGGACCTTTGGGTTAGCAGATTAAGTCACCATTGCTCCTTTAATTCTGCTAGTACTGGCTAAATAGCATCAATTTTCTCAGATTCTAATACTGAAGACAAATTCATGGTTGCTGGTTCATTGTGTTTTTTTTTTTAATATTTAGTAGTAAACAAATTTAAAATGGAAACAAAAAACTTCCAAATCCACAATTTTTTTCTAATTTATTATTTGTGGTTGGCACTACTTATAATAAATTAGGGGACTTGAGCTTAAAGCGAAGGGGACTTGAGACACTAAAGAAGAGCAAAAACCAGTATGGTTACAACTCAGCATTAAGAAAACAAAAACTCTCACAAAGGGACCAATCAGCAACAATATCATGATAAATGGAGAAAAGATTGAAATTGTCAAGGATTTCCTTTTACTTGGATCCACAATCAATACCCATGGAGGAAGTAGTCAAATGATAATCAAAAGAAATCAAAGATATATTGTATTGGAAAAGTCTGCTGCTAAGCATCCTTTTTTAATTTTTATTATAAAGAGTAAGGTTGTCAATTTAAAGATTAAAAGTGTATCTGACTCAGACTATGATATGTTCATTTGCTTCATGTGCATGTTGTTATTGTTAATGGTTGTCAAATCAAGAACGACTCATTGTGACCCTATGAACAAAAGATCTGAACCCTGTGCTCTCCTGGGACATCCTCACACTTCCTACACACAGGAGCCTATTGCAGCAATCACAGTATCAATCCACTTGGTTAAGGATCTTCCTCTCCTTCACTAACCCTCCACCCTTCCCAGCATCATGTCCTCCTCTAAGGAATAGCATCTCCTAGTAATATGCCCAAAGCATATAAGGTGAAACATCATCATTCTTGCCTCCAAAGAGCACTCCGGCTACACCCTCTCCAAGATATATCTGTTTGTTCTCGTTGGATGTTCAGCGCTCTTCTCCAACACCACAGCTCAAAGGTGTCAATTATTTTCCTGTCATCCTTATTCATTGTCCAGCTCTCAGAAGCATAGTAAGTAACTGGAAAGACCATGGCCTGAAGCAGATGCACCTTAGTCCTCAAATTGACAACATTAATCCTCAATAATTTGGAAAGCTCAATAACTGCAGATCTTCCCAGTCAGTTGAGTCCTGCCTGAGGTTGAGTCTCCAGCTTGGAGCAACTGGATTCTGGAGGGAAATGTTTTTTTATTTACTTGAAAGATCAGTGTAAACTGTTTGAATGTTTTCTATTTTGTTAACAATCAAACATAAACTGATTACCTGTTTCTGATTGCATTAAATTAGCTATGGGCTTCTAAGCCTCTTGTTTAAGCAAGCAGGACCTGGTGGGCAGGCTTTTGTATTTAAAAGTCAGTTAGACCCTCTCGGGCCTGGTGTTAATTATGGTTGACAGGAACATTTACTAAGTGGTATAGCACCTGCCTGTCAGTTTGCTATACTGAGATAACTTGGGTTGTTGTGACTCTGAAATCTCTGCCACTGGTATGTCAAATGCTATTTGGTTTACCCATGGTGGACAGGTTTTGGCAAAGCTCCCTGATTAAGACAGACTAGGAAGCAGAATGAGCCATCTACTTCCTAAATAACAGACCTTTGAACCCTATGAACACTAAAGAAAGAGGATAGTTATAGTAATGTTGTGGTAATGCCCAGATTGGAAGTCAGTTGAAACGAAGAAAAACAATAACAAACATCATCTAATAACTGAAACATGGAATGTATGTAACTTGAATGTTGAAAAACTGGAAATTATTAAAAATGAAATGGAACACATACGTATGTTAAAGTTGGATAATGGAAAAGGAAGACCAAAGAAAAAGTGATGTCTTTGAACTGTGGGAAGAAAGAGCTCGTAAAACCATATGAGGCAGTTCTACTCTATTACCTGGAGTTGCCAGGAGTTGAACCGATTTAATGGTATCTAACAAAAAGTATTACATAGCTTTCTCAGAAGCTTTAACATTGTCCTTAATTTTACTTTTGTGCATGTCTTTCCAGATCCAATCCTTTTGGTTTAGCATTACAATTCCCTACAGACTGTGCCACCAGAACTCTCTTACAGATTCAGCACTCTAATGACTGCACCTGTTATTTATTGCTTGATTTATGATCTTTCCACATCCTCCTTAAAAAAACAACCACTGCCAGCAAAAATTTTAAACTAAGGTGAGTTTATTTGAGGGTAATGGATAAATTTGTTACCTTGATTGTGGTGGTGGCTTCATATATATATTGTTGTTGTTGAGTGTGTTCATGTCAGAACCAGCCCATAGCTAACCCTCCAGTAGGTTTTCACAAGCAGTAAATAGCACAGAAGGAGACTGTTCAGTTCATCCTTCTTCCACAAAGCAGCTGACTGATTTGAGCTTTTTGCCTTTTGGGATTTTAGATAGATAGATAGATAGATAGATAAATAGATAGATAGATAGATAGATAGATAGATAGATAGATAGATAGATAGATATAGATAGGATTTATATGTCAAAACTTACCAAATTTTATATTTTAAATAAATGTACTTTATTAGACACTCGGTATACCTCAGAGGCTTTTTCTATTGAGATATTTATTCCTCTCCTAAAAATAACTGGTTACGCAGTTCAAATCCACCAGATGCTCTGCTGGAAGAGGAGCAATCTCCCCCGTACCAGTCAGATCTGATTTGATGGTACACACACACAAAAATAATTAAAAACAGTAACTAGTTACAGATGTTGAGATATGTGCTAGATGCCATTTAGAGGGTTTGTCCTCCAAACCTACTCTCTGCCTTCTGCATTCTGAATGGAACCTCAGAGAGACTGACCTGTGTGGAACAAATCAAAAGGCTCATGTGCCTTCTAGCTTCTCACTGGGTTCAACCAATCAGGAGATTAGAGAGAAGAGACTGAGTAGACTTGGTCTGACTTTGTCCCTCCCAGAGGGAGGTCACTCTGGGGACTGCCTTCTCTCTATGCCTCTCCTCCTCTAGGTTCTTTCTGGCCACTGTTCCTTCTTTTCCTCCTTTCTAGTCCAGGGGCAATAACAGCTCCAATGGATTCCTAGACCAAGAAGGTTCTCCCACACATTCACACCTCTTAAAATAGTCTCTTTATAAATAAACCCTTTTGAAATTATCTTAATTTGAATGTGCCATCTGTTTCCAGCTGGGACCCTGAATGATACAGGATGTTACAATATCCAGGCAGGGAAATACTGCTCTCAGCCAGTAAATACATACATACATAAACACATCCCACCCCAAATCAAAGAATAGTTTTTTCCATGGTTAACACTAGAAGTTTACTCTGTAGAAAATTGATCCCAGGTTCAAAAGCTTCATACCATATGCCAAATGGCAAGAGAGCAAAATGAGTAAAGATAAAGACACTTTTTTGTATGGAACTCAAAAGACCCAGTGGAGATAAATACTGTTCACATTTTTTTAAATGGGCAGCTCGTCCATCACTTGCAGAGAATTAACTCTGATTGCTAGAAAGCACTGCCAAGGGAAGTGATGCTCTTTGATTGGTTTTCCTAAGCCACAGGCACCAAGCCAGGTGGTCAGCTGAAGCCTGCCTCCGTTATCTGTTATTGTATGGAGCTGGGAATTCATTCTTTGCAGTTCCTGAGCATTTATTTGACAGAGAGCTTTTATGACATTATTGGAGAAGTGGAAGCCAAACTCTGGATAGTCTCAAAAAACATGTTTTTGGTCTATTCAAACACTGTTTGAAGTAAGGAAGCTGTAATATATAGAGAAGCAGTAAACAGGCAAATACCAAGCTGGTTCCAGCCTACCACTTTAGTTGAGCCCAGAGTCATGGAGCATGCTTCATGGAGCAGGAAAATACAAGTAAACAAGAGGTCAGCAGGAATTGAAACAAACAAACAAACAAAAAAAGAATGCTAAGCTTGACCTGAGTCCCCTTGTAAGTGTAAAAAAAATGAAAAGAAGTAATTCTACTGCAATTGTGAATATATGTGCATGGAGAGGTCCTGTATAGAATATGTTGTTGTTGTTGTTGTTGTTATGTGCCCTCGAGTCGCTTGTGACTCATAGCAACCCTATATACAACAGCCCTAAACCCTACTCTATCTTGTGCCAATATCACTGCCTCTGACACACCCATCCCGATTACCCCAGTCACTGAATCAATCCACTTCATTGAGGGTCTGCCCCCTTCTGTGCCGCCCCTCTACCCTCCCAAGCATGATGTCCCTCTCCAAGGACCTCTTCCTTCTTACAGCATGTCCAAAGTATGTCAGATGAAGCCTCAGAATCCTTGCCTCCAAGCAGCAGCCAGGTTTAACCTTCTCCAGGATGAATCTGTTTGTTTCCTTGGCAGTCTATGGTCCATTCAATACTCTTCTCCAGCACCACAGCTCAAAAGCATCAATTCTCCTTCTATCCTCCTTAGTCACTGTCCAACTCTCTGATGCATCTGATGGATTCAAACTGCACGCCTTCAGGATTGCAGCACAGCTTCTTACCACTAGGCCATCAGAACTCCCTTTTCTTCTTCCGTGAGATTACAAATGGGAAAAAATCCTTGATCCTGTGAGATGGTGGCAAGAAGCTGCGCTGTGTAAATGCACACAGTTCAAATCCACCAGTTGCTCTATGGGAGAAGCATGGACAATCTTCTCCCGTGCAATTAACTGCCTCTGAAGACCTGCCAGAGGGCCAGCTATGGGTCAGTTCTGACTTGACAGTATACAACACCACAACATAGCCCTACCAAAAGTATAGGTGGAGCTTGAAAGAGAAAAATCGATCTGAAATGATAATAGGAGGCAGCTCCTCTACCAGAACCTCTAAGGGTCTCCCTTAAAGAAGGACCAGTAAGTCCATCTAGTTGATATCTATTTAGGAGTTTGGAAGACAGTATTTCAGCTAAACTAATAATAAGTCTCCTCAGAGGGGAGGTGAACCACTGCTAACTGTATGACAGCACACACCCCCTTCTCTCTACGATCTGAACCCTGTCTTAGCCTGTGTCATCTTCATCATCCGTGAGCCCAGTCACTGTTCCAATCCATCTCATTAAAGGTCTTCCACTAACCCTCCACCTTTACAAGCATGATTTCCACTGCAAAGATGTTACTATGTGAACAGAGCAAGGGAACTAAGCATGGTTTAAAATCAAGAAAGGTACGTGTCAGGGTTGTATCCTTTATCCACACCTATTCAATCTTTATGCTGAGCAAATCATTAAAGCTGTACTTTAAGAAGATGAATGCAACAGCAGAATTGGAGGGAGATTCATCTGACATGCGTTATGCTCTCAGTAGTGTAGAGATAATATCCAGTTGGACAGAAGAAGGAAGCTTGGTCCTGCCAGTGAACACATATCTTCAATAAAATGCATCTATATAACACCTCCTGCTCCATCACTTGAAATAGGCAGCTCTCCTCCTCCACCTGCACGTGAGGAAGTCTAGAGAGACACTGATGACTGGGACATGACTGGACAGTCACAGAGCAGGTTTGTAGTTAGCCAGGAGTTTAGAGTTTCTAGCCCATGGTTTGGCTAGCACACCAGGTCTAAACCATGGTCAAGTACTTCTCATGCCACTCTCGGGTCTATTTCTGTAGATGCCCCACAAAAGAACAAATGAATAGTGGAAAATCTGCTCACTTCCCGTTAAGCCTTCTAAAAGCACTCAGCTGCGCATGCTTTGGAAGCCAAGAGCTACAGAATGCACATTATGTGTGCAGGGGCCTGGCCCTGCCATCTGGCCTGGGCCTCCAGTCCTTGGGCTGCAGAATTGGCTGGTGTCACTGACAGTTTTAAGGGTCTATTTATTTTGGTGCTGATTAGTAAGAGTGTAAATTGCTGACTAAACCCACTAAAGGGATGCTGTTTGTAAAAAGAATAAACAAACTGGGAACTATTTCAGTGTCTGCCTGCTTAAATGATAAATCTAGCCCAAATGAAAAGGAAAGAAAATATAGAGAAAGCTGAGCTGAAATGAGGTGATATGATAAAAGAAATAAAGACAAAGGATCATTATCAAACTAAGATAATATCAGCTTCTGTTCAAAGCATTTCTTCAAATAGCAATCCTTGTGAATAATTAAGAATGAAATCCCCTAGACTAATCAGTCATACACCACCCCAAATTTATTTCCCTATTTCCAATTATTTGGAAGGATATAGATGTATACATAGTTATATATATAGATACACACACACACACACACACACACACACACACATATATACACACAAACAGAACTGTTGTGTTGTGTACCACTGACTCTAAACCAACCCATAACTGACCCTCTTGTGGGTTTTCAGAGGTTGTTAAACTCAGGAGAAATTATCAATCCTTCTTCCAAGGAGCAGCTCGGTGGTTTCAAACCACATACCTTTCAGATTGCAATGCAGATTCTTTCCACTAGGCCACCAGAACTCTCTATGAAACAGAATGATTTTATAAATAATACGTACAGAATAAGGCCTTCAGTCTCGTCTGCTTTCTGGGAAAATGTGTCTTGGCTCTTCTAGATTGGAGAAGGACACAGACTTCTGCAAAATGTGAAGCTCCTTCGGAGCTGTTGTCCTAAAGGCCCCATGAGATGTATGACTTACGTATTTCTAGTTGGAAACTATTACAGATTGAACTGTTGGGGGTAGTGCCATCGAGCTACCTGTGACTCATAGCGACCCTCTGTACAACAGCCCTAAACCCTGCTCTATCCTGTACCAATCTTATTGTCCCTGATACACCTACCCTCATTATCACAGTCACGGAATCAACCCATCTCATCTTCCTCTCCTGTACTGCCCCCCCACCCTCCCAAGCATGACGTCCCTCTCCAAGGACTGGTCCTTGCAACATGTCCAAAGTATGCCAGATGAAGCTTCAGAATCCTTGCCTCCAAGAAGCAGCCGGGCTTCACCCTCTCCAGGACAAACATGTTCGTTCTCTTTGCAGTCCATGGTATATTTAATACTTTTCTCCAACACCGCAACATCCATAGTCATTGTTCCGCTCTCTGATGCATAGCAAATGACTGCAAAGATCATGGCCTGGATCAGGTGCACCTTAGTCTCCAAACTGACATCATTTCTCTTCAATACTTTAGAGAGATCTCTAAACACAGACTTTCCCACTGCAATATCTTTTTTAATTTCCTGGCTACTGGTGCCAAGAGTGTTGACTGTGGAGCCAAGCAAACTAAAGCTGTGAATAATCTCAATTTCTTCACCATCCATCCTGATGCTGCCAATCTGCCCAGTGGTGAGACTCTTTGTTTTCTTGATATTGAACTCAATCCACACAGAGTCCCTGACCTTCCTCAGCAAGTGCTTCAGGTCCTTCTCAGTTTCAGCAATCAGGGTTGTGTAATCTGCATAATGCAGATTGTTGATGAGTCTTCCTCCAATCCTAATGCCACATATCTCCTCAGGTATAGATCTCAAAGAAACCAAAAATTTGAAGATGAAAAGACTAAAACCTTCCCAATAGAGAGAAGGCCTTCTTCTTGAGTCAGTGCTCTGAATAAAGTTTTTATCTTTCTAAAATAAATTTCTATTTGTTAAAGTCACCCATTTTTATTTTTGCTGTTGTGTGCTAATCAGAACTGACTTGTAGCCTGACCCTCCAGCACTCGAGCACATTTTCATAAGCAATAAATAAATCACAGGGGAGAAGACTGACTATTTTTCTCTCTTGGAGGAGCTGGTGGATTCAAATGCATCCCTTTGAAGTTGCAGTGCAGCTACTAGAGTTTCTTGTATTTCTGTTGTTGTTGTTATATACCATCAAGTAACCTGTGACTTACAGCAACCCTATGTGCAACAGCTCTGAAGCCTGCCCTGTCCAGAGCCAATCTCACTATTACAGAGCACTAAATAATTAGAATCCATTACTTGTCTGCCACTAGAATCTCGTATCCTTTGTTTCTCCACAGGAATAAACAGCTGAAAGTGTTGCATCATCAGAGGAATAGTCAGCCTCTGGGCCACATGCTCCTCATAATCCTCATTCCTGGATGCCTTTGCCAAGGAGTCTTAGGTACAATCTTAATACGCAGCACCCACCTCCCTCAGCTCATTACTTCTTTTTCTGGCTGTCAAATTGTCAAGGAGTCAGCCCCTGACTTATCACAAATCCACACCAAATGGAACGAAGGTTGCCTGGTCCTCTAGCATCCCTGCGTCATCCGTTGCAGATCCAACCACTGTGATCCATAGGACTTTCATTGGCTGGTTTTCAGGAGTAGATCTTGTTAGTCCCTGTCATTGTAGATGCTCTACTGAAATCTGTTCAGCATCATAGCAACATCAAAGTCTGTACTGACAGATGTGTAATGAATGCACATGGCATGCAATCACTGGAAATCAAACCTGGGTCTCCCATATGGAAATGGAGAATTCTACAACTGGACCATCAACATCCTTAACACCTCTCTTCACGCTACTTCCAATCTTTGCGCCCACATAGAGGTGACTGCTGGCTGGATGCACTGGATGTTGAATGGATGGCAGGATAATGAGGGCTTTGTGGGAAGTGAGGGCAGCTTCAGGGCATAGCTCCCTCCTCTTTCAAGGGCACAGTATGTCACAACTAGCCCTCCTGCAACCGCAGGCTCTGCCTGCCCACATTCTTGAATCAATCTGGAGAAAATCGCCCATGATGTTCCTGCACAGCCTCCCTCCCTCGTATATTTCTCGTCCAAGGTTCTGCTTCAGAGGTGAGTAAAAAGCCTTGAAAATGTCTTGTCCGTTTATCAATGTGATTAAGAAAAAAAAGTGCTGCTCAGGTCTCTTAAGAATGAAACCTTGGCATCATTGTTCATCACTTATATTCTCTGTCAAGGTTTATGCAGTTTTGGTGGAGTGGCCCCACAGTCCCCAAGGTAAAAATGTCCCAGGTGAAGATCAAAGTTACTTTACTTTTTCTCTTTTTTCCAGAAAGAAATATTTCTTAACCTACTACTTTTATTACCTCTTAATATATTTTTTTCCTTAGAAAAAAAAAGCATCAGGGTAGAGACGGCATGTCAACCAAAACAGCTCTCTGAGGAAATACTACTGTGTTAAAGTGTTGAGCACACTTATTCATTCAGCTGTTCAACACTGTTACTCTGTGTCCAAAAGAAACAAGGTGATCTAATGGAGAAGTCAGATCTGAGAATATGCAACAATAGTGAAAATGTCTATGTCCAATTAGAGGAAACTCTGTAGCACAGGCCTTACAGAATTTGGCTACTAACCCAAAGGCATTCATCTCTGGAGAATCCACTACCATCTCTGCAGCTGCAAGATGAACAACCTCTTCCTGTACAATTTACAGCCTCCAAAAACCTGCTAGATCATCAGCTACAAGTCAATTTTAACTTGATGGTAATGAGAAGTAAATGAAGTCTTCATCAGACAAGGCAAGTTAGTAATACAAAAATTTCCTAATTTTAAGTCTTCTATCTGAACTAAAGATAGGATATAAATTTCACTAGAAAAGTCAAAAGGCTTTCAAACTAATTATTTAATCTTAAGATTTTCCATTTCAGTAAGTTAAACACTGTATTTGTTTATATATGCATTGAATACTTCTGAAGGATTCCAAGGCACTGATTGAAAAGGGCTATCAATGGGAATAGGGAGTTCTGTTGGCCTAGTGGTAAGGACTTGTACTACCAACCCAAAGCCATATATATATGGTTTGAATCCACCAGCTGCTCCCAAGGAGAAAGATGGGCAATCTTTTCCTATGTGATTTGCTGCTGTTGTTATTAAGTGCCATCAAGTCACATATGACTCATAATGACTTTATGAACAAGAGATCTGAACCTTGTCATATCCTGTGAAGCCCTTATCATCCCTGACACATTTGAGCCCACTGATACACTGACATATTTGACATATTCCCACAGACACTGTATCACTCCACCTGGTTAAGTGTCTTCCTCTCTTTTCACTGACCCTCCATATTTCCAAGCATGATGTCCCTCTGCAAGGAAGAGCCTCTTCTAACAACATGTCCAAAGCATGTGAGACGAAGCTTTGCCATCACTGCCTCCAAGGAGCACTCTGGTTGTACTTTCTCCAAAACCTATGTTTTTCTCCAACACCACAGCTCAGAGGCATCAATTCTTCCTCTGTCATATTTAGTCATTGTCCAGCTCTCAGATGCCTAGCAGGTGACTGGAAAGACAATGGTTTGAATCAGGTGCACCTTAGTCATTGAAGAGATCCCTGACAGAGGATGTGCCCAGAGCTAAACACCACCTGATCTCCTAACTGCTGGTACCAAGGGAGATGCCTGTGGATCCAAGGAAGATTACATTACTGACAATTTCAATCTTTTCTCCATCTGTCATGATGTTGCCTATTGACCCAGTACAGAGGATCTGTGTTTTCCTGATGTTGAGATGTAATCCATATTGAAGGCTGCAGTCCTTGATCCTCGACAACAAGTGCCTCAAAAATGAAATTTATAGACTATGAAAAACAGCTGGAGGGTCAACTATTAATTGGCTCTGATCAATTGCACATAACAACATCAATAGGAAAAAGAAAACTGGTGACACAGTATGTAACATTATGTAACACATTTAGCACTTCAGCTGCTAAATGAAAGATAGGTAGCCTGAAACACAGTCTGCTCTGAATAAGAAAGATGTGGCAATCTGCTTCCATCAAGATTGACATCCGTTGGCCAATAGACACATGAAGAAATGCTCCAAATCACTGGCAATAATAGAGATGCGAATCAAAACCACAATGAGACACCATCTCACCATGGTAGCAATAGCATAGTTTAACAGGACAGCAAGTAATAAATGTTGGAGAGGATGTAGAGAGATAAGAACTCTTATCCACTTTAATGGGATTGTAAAACGGTACAACCACTCTGCAAGGCAGTCTGGCGCTTCCTCAAAAAGCTGCACATAGAAATTCCACTGCTTAGGAGACATCCTGAGAAAATTAAAACTGAGACACAAAGATTTGTACACCAACTATTCCCCATTGCAAGACCAATGAAACAGCCCAAATGTCCAACCACAATGGAATGGATTGAGAAATGGTGGTACATTCACACAATGGAATACAACACAGCAATCAGGAGCAACAAGTTTGAAAATCACTACATAACTTGGGAAGGACTGGAGAGCATTACACTAAGTGAGCTAACTCAGTCCCATAAGAACAAAAACCGGATGAGGCCATTATTGTAGAAATGGAAAGATAACTAGTAAAGTGTGAGGATCCAAGTGGGGGAGCAGAGGGGTGAGGATGGAAGGTGGTAATCATAGGGTGGCACAATTTGATGGGTGGGGGGAGGAGTGTAAAGGAAATAGGGAAGACCCAGAGTGAGAAACAATGTTATGCTAACTCTGTAAGCAAACCAGTATATTATTTAAAATATTCTTTAAAAAAAATTGTGCGTCCTTAGAGAGCCTGTGGGGGAGATTCTATTCTATCCTATAGGGTTTGGGATCATGATGAGTCAGAACTATATTGGCAGCAACCGGTTTGGTGTAGGTTTTACCTATGGAAATGTGAGCTTGAGAGAGAAAGAAAATTGAATTGCTTTTCTATATATTTGTTTCAAATCTTATATGTATATAAAACTTGTGATGTATTTACTGGAGATAATCTTTAAAATAAGCTTAGATATGCTGGTTTACAAATAAAATACTTTTGGAAAGTTATATACAAAAGTGATGGCACTATTTGCCACCTGCATGGCTGATGGGTTGCATTAAAGAGATTGAAAATTTCCATTGTTTCCTTTCCAACTTTTGAAATGCTGAATCATGTGAATATACTTCCTACTCAAAAGACATGTGAAAAGTAGATTTTTAAAAAAAAATTATTAACTAATCATATGACTATGGAAAAACCATGAATCCGAGAGTACTGAGTCTGGTATTTTCATTCCTAGCTCCACCAGTAACTATTTCAAGTTAGGCAAGTGATAGGTTGTTGATCAGCTTGCCTCTATCTCTAAGCCCACTACACTCCCAAGTTCTCTACACTTTGAACAAAAAATATGATGGTTGCAAAAGGTTCATATATGAGGATTTTTAACAAAGTCTCAACATAAATGGTTAAATTCATACTTCTGCTTAAATAAATTCCTAACAACCAAAAAAAAAAAAAAAAAGCAGATGCTGCCTATAAGAATATTGATCAAAGTTCCTCGCTCACCAGTACATGGGGATAGTATGATAACAATTTTGGTCAAAACAACTTGTTTTAGAGTCAAAGAAATTTGGAGCTAACAAAAAAGCCTTAGAGCTCAGGCCTCCTCCTCTATTTTATACATAAGGAAAATAATTTCTAGTTGGGTACAACTGTTAACACATTAAAAACTTGAAACCCCTATAGCAGAGTTTATAACCAACTCTCTCTAGTTAATATTTTTTAAAGAAATGAAAACAAAAACTTAAACTTTCTAAGAGTGCAAAGTTCAGTGTATCAGTCTAGACTTGTTTATCATCTAAGACTTACTAAAATATAAAGGTAGAGAACTGTGATAAAGGGCTTTCTAAATATTAAAGCATGATTGCCAAAGTTCACAAATACAACAATTAATTCATATTTAAAATATCTGATTCTTAAACAGTCTAAAAATATTTCTTATTTCTTTGTGTAAAAAGAACAGCAAATGCGTCTGACAAAAATAAAGTCTCTCTTCCTATTGTCATTTTATAAATATTACAGTAAATTCCTTTAGTTTCCTGGGTGGTAGAAATCATTAAGAGCTTAACTATTAACTCAAGGGTTGGCATTTCAAACCTACTCAAAGGTGCCGTGGAAGACAAGTCTGGTAACCTGCTTTCAAAAGTAAATTTAAAAAAAAAAAAGTCACAATCCTGAGAAACCTAGAGAAATCCTATTCTGCCTGCATAGGGTCATCAAGAGCTGCCATTGGAAAGTAACACCATAAGCAGTTTTTAGAAATGTGATGGCTTCATTTTAAAAATTTGGCTTATTAAAAAAAAATGGCTTATTTAGGATACATTAAAAAAAAATGGCACTATTACGTAGCAAATATTAAGCAGCCTTTCAGATGGCATTATTAAATCCTAAATAGGTAGTGTTATGGTTATATAGTATTAACCCTGGAGCCAAACTGCCTGGTTTAAATCCTGGATCCACTATTTACTAGCCTGTGTCATGGGCAAATTTCTTATCTCTTCCTGTATCTGAAACCCACTGGAGGGTCAGCTATGTCTCTGAAAACTTCACTGTTTCTGAAAACTCTCTGGAGGGTCAGCTATGGGCCAGTCCCAGTTGATAATAATAATATCTAATTTATTTCCAGAGAAAGATAGGCAATATCCTCCCAAGCAATTTATAGCCTCTGAAAACCCACTGTAGAGTTAGCTCTGAGTCAGTTCCAATTCAATGGCAATTCTGTTGTTGCTATGTGCCTTCCAGTTGGGTATGACTTGTGATCAATAGCTCTGAATCCTGCCCAACTTGAGCCAATCTCATTATCTCTGACATGTCCGAGTCTATTGCTGCAGTCACTGTAAGAATCCATTTCACCCAGGGTCTTCCTCTCCTGCACTGACCCTCCACTCTTCCAAGCATGATGCTCTTCTCCTAGTAGGATGGGTACCTCTGGCAACATGCCTAAAGTATGTGAGATGGAATTTCAAAATTTTGCCTCCAAGAAACAGCCTGGTCCCACCCTCTCCAGGACAGAGCAGTTTGTTCTCTTGGAAGTTCATGGTATGTTCAACTCTTCTCCAGCACCACAATTCAAAGGCATTCATTCTTTTTTCTATCATCCTTAGTCACTCTCCAGCTTTCATACGTACAGCAAATAAATGAGAAGACCAGGGCCTATATTAGGTGCAACTTACTGTAGACTGACATCATTGCTCGTTAGTACTCTGGAGAAGTCCCTGACAGCTGACTTTGCCGAAGCCATTAATCTTTTGATTTCCTGACAGCTGGTACCGAGAGTGTTGATTGTGGGCCTGAGCAAGATGAAAGTGTTAACCACCTCAATCTCTTCTCCATCTATCATGATACTTCCAATTGGCTTGGTGGTGAGAATCTTTGCTTTCTTAATGTTGAGATGTTGTTATTAGATGCCACTAAAATGACTACAACTCAGTTCTGAAAAATAGCTCTGAACCTTGCCCCATCCTGTACCATGTATATAATCTCCTTCATTCTCAAGCTCATTGTCACAGTCACTGTCATTTTATCTCTTTAAAGGTCTTCCTCTTGTTCACTGACCCTCTACCTTTCGCAGTATGATACATCTTTCCAGGGACTGGTTCCTCATAGAAATATGCCCAAAGAAAATGAGGCAGTTTCACCATCTTTGCTTCTAACTCTGGTTGCACTTACTTCAAGATAGATTTCTTTGCTTTTCTGCCAGTCCTTGACATATTCTTTAATCTTCATCAACACCACAATTCCTCTTCTCTCTTCCTTATTCATTGGCCCACTTTCAGATGCACAGGAAGCAATTCAAAATGCCAAGGCTCAGATCAGGTGTATCTTAGTCTTTAAACTGACATCCTTACTCTTGACCATTTTGGTGTGATCCTTGACAGCAGATTTTTCTAATGCAACATTTATTTTGATTTACTGACTGCTGCTATCATGAATGTTGACTGCTGATCCAAATAAAAGAAAAGCACTGACATATTCCTTTGTTCTATTCAGACAACTACTTCTTGGTCCATGTATAGGTTTCATATAGCACAATTAGGTGTTTGGCATTCTCATTCTTCTTAGAGTTAGCCATAATTTGCTATTATCTGCACAGTCAAATGCCTCTGTATAATCAATAAAACAAAGGTAAACATCTTTCTGGTATTCTCTGCTTTCAGCAAAGATACATTCGGCATTAGCAATGATATCCCTCTTGCCACAGCTTCTTCTAAACACAGCTGAATTAACAGCAGTTCCCTGTAAATGTACTTTTTAATTATTGCTATCATTTTTGTGTGAGTGTACCATCAAATCAGGTCTGACTGGTACAGGAGGAGATTGTCACTCCTTCCCTGGCAGAGCATCTGGTGGATTCAAACGGTGCACCTCTGGAATTGTAGTTGCAGCTCCTTGCCACTAGGCCACCAGAGCTTCCCCGTAAATGTACTTTTACAGTTGTTTTTTAATAATCTTCAGCAAAATTTTACTTACATGTGGTATTAATGACATTGTTTGATAATTTCTATCTTCTGTTGGATCACCTTTTTCTTGAAATGGGAACAAATATGGATCTCTTCCAGTTGGTTGGCCAGACAGCTATTGGAGTGTCAGAATCCTTAAATATTGACTTTTCTAGTCATTGTGTTAGCCCCCACTGGATGAGAGGGGATGGTCTCCAGCTACCTAAACTGCAGACAAATGGTCTTTCAAATCATCAACAGCTGTGAGACCAATATAAGAGAGTGCTTTCCACATTGTGAGGGAAGATGGTGACAGTGGTAGAGAGATTGTGAAGAAACTGTGGCACTACTGACTTGTAACTGCTCTGAGACAAAGGCCACAGTTAAAGATTTTGCTTGTCAGGTGACTGAAGGAAAAGTTAACTTATAATTGCTCTGAGATAAAGTTTGATGGACAATTGAGGAAATCAGCGATTTCTTATATTTGGGCTGCAGAACTGAACCTAGACCTTCACTTGTTGACTGAAAAGCTGTCTGAACTAACTAAGAATGTGTGTCTTGTTAATCTACCTTGGGACAGCTGTACTTGTATTGATGATATTATTTGCTTCTTACCCACTCTCCAACCTATTTCCCTAATAAACCCACAACTATGAGTAATGTCTGTGAGTCTTGCAGTGAACATTGGACTCAATGATTGGTAAAAACAAATGCAGGAGCATGGGGGGGGGCATATCTGACTATGTAGCTATTTGTATGGTGGTATGGGCCAACTGGCAGCACCATGATAGATGGTGAAGAAATTGAAGTTGTTAACAACTACAGCTTGCTTGGTTCCACAACCAACACTCTTGGCACCATCAGTCAGAAAATCAAAAGACAAATTGCATTAAGAAAATCTGATGTCAGGGACCTCTCTGAAATATTGAAAAGCAATGATGTCAGTCTAGAGTCTAAGGTGCACCTAATCTAGGCTATGGTCTTGGCAATTACTTGTTATGCATCAGAGAGATGGACAATGACTAAGGATGACAGAAGAAGAATAAATGCCTTTGAGTTGTGGTGCTGAAGAAGAGTCTTGAACATACCACAGACTGCCAAGAAAACAAACGGGTCTCTCTTGGAAAGGGTGAAACCAAGTGCCTCCTTGGAGGCTAGAATTTTGAAGCTCTATCTCACATACTTTGGGCATGTGGCCAGGAGGGGCCAGTCCTTGGAGAAGCACATCACCCTTGGAAGGGTGGAGGGAGAGCGCAAGAGAGGAAGACCTCAGATGAAGTGGATTGATACTGGGGCAGTGGGGGGTGGTGAGTCAGAATCAGTGAGATTGGCTCAGGACAGAGCAGGCTGCAGAGCTGTTATACATAGATAGGGTCACTATGAGCCACAGTTGACTTAACAGGACACAACAACAACATGGATGTAATGGATGGGAATAATTCCCCTTTATGAAGCAGGTAGAAATCAGACTCTGCATTCCCCATGCTATATCTGCTTCTTTCGCAGCTGTCTTTCAGATTTGCTGGCAGAGACTGGTCAGCATTTTCAAGTTTCCCTATGTTTCCTGAAGCACTTCAATTGGTATTTCATCAATTCTTAAGGCCTTACCTTTGCCAATGACTTCTGAGTACAGCTTGGAATTCTTCCTTCAAAACTACTAGTTCTTGCTTATATGCTACTTTCTGAAATGGTTCAGTGTGGCCTAATTCTTTTTGGTACAGTGACGCTGTGTATTTCTTCCATCTTTTTCTTTTAATATATATGTATATATATTCTTCCTGCAGCTTTCAAGATTGTACCCACAGAATCCTTCAGAGTGCACCTTGAGACTTGACTTTGTTCTTCAGTTTTCTTACCTTAAGAAACCCCCACAAGATAAAGGTGAATAATCCAATTGGAAAATGGGCACAGAATATGAACAGACACTTCACCAAGGAAGACATTCAGATGGCCAACAAGCACATGAAGAAATGTTC
>NW_006399832.1:4152160-4165528 GCF_000299155.1 Elephantulus edwardii
AAAAAAAAAAGAAAAAGAAATTAAAATATTTTAAAAAAAAAGAAAGAAATCCCCAATGTCTTCTCTCTTGGAATGAGCACTCACTTCCTAAATAACATGCCTCAGGAAACACAATGAACTTTTATAAATGTCGATGGTTGTAGAGGGCTTTCAGGCCTTCTGTTCATGGGGTCACTATAAGTGGAGCTCAATTAGAAGGCAATGAAAGTAAAGAAGATAAGAAAGGACAGGAGGGAGACAAGGTTCTGCATTTGTTCTTAGGTAAGAAAACGGAATTCAAATTGTATATGAATAGGCTGTCCACTCTTCTGACTTCCTCTCTGCCCCTGTCAATGAAGTTGCTCTGGAAAGCAATTATCACACTTTCAAAAACTGGTTTCTATAATGTCTGCAGATACCCATATTTAATGTTAAGGGGGAAAACCTTGTGTATTTAGAATGCCTTGTGGTCAAAAGGTGAAGGAAGGGTTGAAGTGAGACACTGCAAGGTGAGTTTAGAGACAAAGAAACTCTAAGGCCCCACCCTGATATTTTACTTGATCTCCCCTCCACCCAAGGAAATTCTGGTGGCCTAATGGATAAGGAGTTGTGCTGCTAGCCCAAAGGCAGGCAGTTCAAATCCACAAGCTACTCAACTGGAGGAAGATGAGGAATGCCCTCCCGTGTGATTTACAACCTCTGAAAATCCCCTGGAGGATCAGCTGTGAATTGGTTCCAACTCCATGGCAATGAGTTACTGTTGTTGTTATTTGCTGTTGCCTCTCCCAATCTACTTTATTCTGTTAGAATTCATGGAATCCCGTTGTTAGCAAGCATCTGCATCTAAAAGAATAAATAATTCAGAATGCTGCAGTCTCTTTGCCCTCAGGTCCATGTAGTACTGCTCTGGAAATGTTACATGTATTATAGTTGTTTGCCCTTGAGCTAAAAGCACAACTCCTTATCCATTAGGACACCAGAATTTCCTTGGGTGGAGGGGAAATCATGTAAAATACTAGGGTGGGGCTTTAGAATTTCTCTGTCTCTAACCTTACCTTGCAGTGTCTCACTTCAACCCTTCCTTCACCTCTTGACCACAAGGCATTCTAAATACACAAGGTTTTTTCCCTTAATATTAAATATGGATATCTGCAGACATTATGGAAATCAGTTTTTTTAAAGAGTGATAATTGCTTTACAGAGCAGCTCCACTGGTAGGGACAGAGAGGAAGTCAGAAGAGTGGACAGCCTATTCATATGCAATTTGAATTCCGTTTTCTTACTTAAGAACAAATGCAGAAACTTGTCTTCCTCCTGTCCTTTCTTATCTTCTGTACTTTCATTCGTTTTTACTCTTACAGGGAAGATAATTTGCCTTAATTCAAAATTTCTTGATTAGACTCAGAAGCCAATGTCAAAATTGCAGAAAGCATTTAGGGATGACTGTGAAGAGAACCATCTTTTATGTCCATCTATTTCAAACCCCCACTACTTCTATTGCTCAGTCTCTTATCAATAATATCTCTTTTCTTTATGGGAGCTCTGGTGGACTAGTAGGTAAGGAGATATGTTACCAACAAAAGGTAAGTGGTTCAAATCCACTAGCTGCTCTGTAGGAAAAAAGATGGGAAATCTTCCACGAGGTTTAGAACCTCTGAAAATCCACTATAGGGTCAGCTATGTATGAGTCGGTTCCAATTCAGTATCAATGAGTTGATTTTTTTTTTTTATTCTCTTTATAAAAGTCTCCAGGCCACTGTGTAAATCTTTCCTGCAGGTGAATACTTCTCCCATATTCTCTCATTGATGTAAATAGGTCAGAGACAATTTGAATAAACTCTATATTTATGTAGTATGCATATGTTCTCAAAAGTGACCCATTTGTTCTATTTACATATAGAATTTTAAAAGATCTCAAAACAGGATCTTATAAAACTTAAATCTTGCTCACATGTAGGGGGCAAAAGTTCAGTTTGATAGACCTGAGAAGACCCTTGGATGCAGAAAGGCACAAGACCTTATTAGTACTTTCCAGGAGCATGATTCAAAATTTGTCCTTGTCTTAAACTTTTTTGTCTGTAAATGGGAAATTAAAGAGAAAGGGCAAGGTAGCTATTTAAAGAATCAACTCTAAAAACAGTAAAGCACTATGCAAATGTTCTTGACATTGTCACTAGCCATTCTTTCTAATATATATACACTCTCTTCCCATCAATCAGGTTTCTGTATGGTGCAAAAAGTTCACACTCACCTACTAATGGAGAGATTGGTGTTTCAAACTCACCCAGAGGTGTCTAGGAAGTAACACTTGTAGTTACCAGCAGTCAAGTTTGTGGGGGTTTTCGAGTGTGTGTGTGTGTGTGTGTGTGTGTGTGTGTGTAAACCTCATAAAATTTTAAGATACTTTAAACGAGAGATAGAGGAATTCAATAGGTTAAATGTGTAAAAGAAATGTCAGAAACTCAAGATTTCATTTGAGGTGCACCGAGACCTGGGAAAACTACTTTGGTCAGATTTACAACTACTTGATTCACAGGAAGTCAGGGTCACATCCACTGAGGGCATTTAAATATTTTCCTTAACTCCTCTAATTTTATTTACTTCCCCAAAGCTCCCCTCTTCTGGGCGCCAGGGGCCCACTTCCACTATCTTCACCATCCATTCAGCACCGCCCTGCAGGGTCCTTTCTGACCCTTCTTGCCTACTCAGTGGCAGGGTCCAGGACTGACCATGCCTAAGAACTCATGGAAGACGTTAAAAAAACTGTGCCAGACCCCACTCTGAATCAGAGACTGAAGCCCACGTGCGGAGAGTCCTGGAGCCTGGCGTGCACAGAGTCACCCAGAGCTACAGGCCGGGAGGGGTAAAGGACCAGACGCTGCCTCGGCGGATCCCATTTGCCAGGACCTGTGCGGAGGCACCTCCCAGGCCACCTCCAAGAGGCCTTGTGGACTGGACGCGACTGGCCTGTGGGGGCGCCCTCGGGAGGAAGAGGCCACGGACGGGGCGGAGCCGGCGCCGGCTGCGGAAAGAGCGGAGGGGGCGCTGCGTACCTGGTAGCGGCCGGTGAGCAGCTGGCTGCGCGACGGCGTGCACAGCGGCTGCGTATAGTAGTTGTCCAGCCTCACTCCGCTGGCCGCCAGCGCGTCCAGGTGCGGCGTGCGGATGCTCGAGCCGTGAAAGCCCACGTCGTTCCAACCCAGGTCGTCGGCCAGCAAGAAGACGAGGTGAGGCGGCTGGCTGACAGCGGCGCCCGAGCATGGCAGCGGCGGCGGCAGCAGCAGCAGCAGCAGCAGCTGGAGGCAGACGGCGCGGAGGAGCGGCCTTCCGAGGCTGCGGCCTCCGCACGAGCTCGCTGCGCTCCGCAGGCTCATCTTTTCGCTCTGCTGGGCCTCCACTGCTGTGGTGCGGCCAGCCCCCACTTATAGAATCAGGAACTGGGTGCCCGGAGCTGCCCCGCCCCGTGATGGGACTTCCACCCCCGGCGAGCCGTGACAACGGCCTGAAGGGGCCCCGCACCCGAGCCCCGCTGCCTCTGACCCGGCTCCAGGCGGTGCTCAGGGGCGGAGCCAAGGGAGAAGCGCCCTGGGCCACCCACCAGCTCTGGGAAAGCTCGGAAGGGGCCCACTCCACTTGCTCGGCTCAGTAATGAAGTTTGCACCCTCTAATCCTGAAAACAGACATGTTCTTAATTTTTTTTTTCCTCCCGACTCTGCACAGTTTACAAAGTATCTTCACATTGCTTATATATTTTAAAGGCAGAGGAAATAAATAGAAATTTTTGTTTAAAATCTCAGTAATTTAAGAATTGTGTCCATTTCTCAGAAGAAGTCAACCTCGATAGTTGAACTTTACATAAATCCCATATGGACTCCATATTATGAGCTGTGACTTCTTAAATGAGAAATCATTTTTAGCAAAACAGCCCTACCTGGGACAAGTCGGAGAATGGGCAGAGGTTGTGTCGTTTGCCTTCATTTGGAAATGACCATAGCTGTCCCTCCAGCGAAAATCGCGTGGGAGGAGATTGCCCAGCCTTCGCCCAAGGAGCATGTGATGGATTCAAACCACTTGCCTTTGGGTTTACAGCTCAGTATCTTACCCTATGCCACCAGCATTCCCTAAATGTCACCAGCCTGACCTGGGATTAGTAAGAGGAAAGAGAATGGGCAGAAGTAGGATTTTAAATTCAGATTCTTTAGCGAATAGTGCCTGCCCATGAAGCCACTGCCTAACCCACTAGCAAATGGGGCCAGATACAGAGTCCGACTGCAGAGGGTACTTTTGAAGATGCAGTTTTACTGTCAGGTAGTACTTGGGGTAGTTTCTGAGCATCTATGCTAAAAAAACCAAAAGGTCTGTGACCCTCTACTACGGAAAGGAAAAAAAAATACACACACACAAATATATATATATATATATATATATTTTTTGTTGTTGTTAAGTGCCGTTGAGTCGTAGGCAACTCATAGCGACCCTATGAAAGAAAGTCTTCGACCCTTGCATGACTTTAATCCTTTGTCCAGGTTCATAAGAGGCAAGCTATTTATGGACGTGGATGCCACTCGTGCTTCCAAGCTTGTTTTAACCGAGGAGCCCCACCAAACACTCTCCACCATGGGTAACCATTATCGCATTTGACACATCGGTATCACAGTGTTCAGCTTCACAGCAACCACAAGTTACCTCTGTACGCAAGTGGACACACCACGTATTTAATATATACACATATTTAATATATATAATTTGGAAGCAGGTGTGGCATCTACTTCTGAAGTAGCTTGCCTCTGGGAACCCTATGAACCTGGAGAAAGGACAAAAGTTATACAAGTGTCCAGGTCTTTAATTCATAGGGTCACTATGAGTCACCTACGACTCAACACTTTATATATATATATATATTTGCATAGTAAGGAGTCACAACATTATTTGGTCTGCCAACGACCTCATCTTGAATTCACAACCAGTACATGTAATAATACTAGCATTTAGGAGACATACTGCACTGGGAAAGTCTATATAGTCAGGGAGCTTTCCAAATTTTTGAGAAGCAATGATGTCAATTTGAGAACTAAGTTGCGCCTGATTGAAGAGATGGTCTTTTCCGTCACTTGCTATGCATCTGAGAACTGAACAATGAATAAGGATGACAGAAGGAGACTTGAATCCTTTGAACTGGGATGTTGGAAGACAGTACTGAACATCCCATGGAATGGCAAAAGAATAAACAGGTCTTGGGGAAGTGCAGCCAGAGTGCCTCTTGGAAGCAAGATGATGAAGCTTCATCTCACATTCTTTGGGCATGTTGCTGGCAGAGGTTATTACCTGGAAAGGAACATTGTGCTTGAAATGTTGGAAGGATGGTGAAGGAGAGGAAAACCCTCAACCAGGTGCATTAGCACAGTGACTGCAGCAATGGGCTCTAGTGTGTAAGAGATTGTGAGGATGGCACAGGATAAAACAAGGTTCAGAACTGTTGTTCATTGGGTCACTGAGAGTTATACTGGACTCAACAGCACTTAACAACTATGAAAATATCATTGATATCACATACACGCAAAATACTACAGAAGACCATTTAAAAAACCTGCCAGAACAGTACATAGACAGGGAACTGTAAGAAGTTCAAGCTGGATTTAGAAGGGGCCGTGGCACCAGTGATAACATTGCTGATGTCAGTTGGATCTTAGCTGAAAGCAAAAAATACCAGCAGAATATCTCTTTGTGCTTTATTGACTATGTAAAGGCATTTGACTGTGTGGAAGAACGGAAATTCCAGAACACTTAATTATGTTCATGAGAAACCTAGACCAAAAGGCTATTGTGTGAACAAAGGAAGGGAACATTGCATGGTTTAAAATTAGGCAAGCTTTAAGTCAGGGCTGTATCCTTTCTCCAAACCTAGTTAATGTGTATGCTGATAGTATTATTCAAGAAGCTGTGCTCTTATGAAGAAGAATGTGGCCTCAGGATTGGAGGAAAATTTATCAGTAATGTTTGTTATGCAGATGACACAACTTGCTTGCTGAAAGTGAAGAGGAGTTGAAGCACTTGCTGCAGAAGGTTAAACACTTCAGCCTTCGTTATGGATTATATCTCAATGTCAAGAAAACAAAAACTCTCGTTTCTGGTTGGAGTTTCTTCTTACATTAGTAAAGTAGAAAATAATGTTACTTATTGACATACAGTGAATTCCGTGGGAAGGACAACCACCAAGACGATGAACTAATTCATATTAGAAGATCTGATATTGATTAGCTCTAATTGTTGATCATTTTGTTAAGGTATCTATTTCTCCACTATCAAGTTGCTGTTTTGCTATTATTAATACATGTTTTGTGGTAAGATACTTTGAGGGTATGTAAGTGAACCTATTATTCCTCAAGCATTTGCCTATTAATATTAGCATGAAGGTGTAATCTGTACAGAGTTGCTAACAAAAATGGTTCTTGTTTGAAGTCACCAGCTGCTCTGTGGGGGGAAATGGGCAATCTCCTCCTGTATGATTTACAATCTCCAGAGACCCACTGGAAGATTAGATATGCATCTCTTCAAACTCAAAGGTGATGAAAGAGAGAATGGAAATTAAAGAAGTGCTTAATGATTGAAGGGGCCTTGCCTAAGGAATGCAGAGCCAGCTGGAAAGAGTTCTATTAACAGAATCAAAAAAGCTGAGCATTTGAGAAATTCTATAGTAAAGGATTGTAACTCATTAAAACTAAAGTTCATGAGTTTACAATGAAATAAATGAAAAAAAAGAAAATTCCTTTCATTAGAAAATGAATCAATAAGTAGAGATGGGTTTAGAAAAAATCACCATCTGGCATCTACCTTAGTAATTGTGAGGATGGCACAGGATCGGACAAGGTTCAGAACTGTTTTTCTTGAGTCGCTGAGAGTCATACTGGACTCAACAGTACTTAACAACAACAACTATGAAAAATGTCATTAATATTACACACAAGCAAAATACTACTCAAGATCATTTTAAAAACCTGCCAGCACAGTACATAGATAGGGAACTATCAGAAGTTCAAGCTGGATTTAGAAGGGGTCATGGCACCAGTGATAATATTGCTGAGTCAGATGGATCTCATCATTCAAAACTTGAAAAGGAGCAATGACTGTGGAGAGCAGAAGGCGGGCCTGTGCAGTGAGCTTGGCTGAGGCCCAAGCTTCAGGAGGCTGCTTCTCCCTGTGCTATGGTCTGTCCCCTTGATGTTGGTCCTGGTTCTGCTGCCTATCATGCTCAGGCCCAGGGTAAATCAGCCAGCCACCCCACTTCATTTCATTGCTAAGTGATGACCTAGCCTGGTTGACTAAGAAACAGATACAGGAAGATGATTAACTTTTCACCGTATAGACTTTTGTACCTATTGAATTTAAATTGTATTATCTAGTTCAAACAAGATTTATATTTTGTTGTTGTTATGTGTCATTGAGTCACCTCATAGCGACCTTATCTATGTACAATAGCTCTGAACCCTGCCCTATCCTGAGCCAGTCTCACTGACTGACACACTTACCCCTATCAAAAGTAAAATGAAAAAAAAAAAAAAAAAGTAAAATGCATTGAGTGAAAACAAAATTCTAAGAATGAGTTTATCCCAGTGAACACATTTGTAAAGCTCAAATGCATTGCTCAGAAAATCACAGTGGCATTATGCAGTATTTGCTCTTTTGTGACTGAGATATTTCACTCAGCATAAGGTCCTCCAGGGTCACCCATTTTGTATAGGATTTTGTAAGTTCCTTGTTCTTCAGTGCTGTGTAGTATTCCATTGTGTGAATATACCACAGCTTCTCTATTGCTACTGTGTTAGGCAACATTAAACATGGGTGTGCATATGTCTGTTTGGGTGGCTGTTCTGGTTTCTTTAGGGTATATTCCCAGTAGTGCAATTGTTGAGGAAAAGGACATTTCTATTTCCAACTTTTTGAGAAAGTGTCATATTGCCTTCCATAGTAGTTGTACCATTTTCCTTTCCCATCAACAGAGAATAAGACTTCCACTCTCTACACAGCCTCACCTACATTCATTGTTTGCTGCTCTGTTGAACTTTACTATTGTTACTGAGATGAGATAATACCACTGCTATAAAACAGGACTGATATGGGGGCTGAGGAGAAACTAAGAAAAGACAGGATAAATAATGAACACCACATTGAAATAGATGAGGGAAAGAACTGTCTAAAAAAATTATATGATTAGGTATTATTTGCATGATAATAGTCCAGAAGAAGAGGCTCATAGTAAAGTGGACTGAGACACAGGGGGAGGGACAATGTGCAGCAATGAAAGACTCTTTTTAGAGAGAAGAGGGAACTGGGGGTGGGTAGGGAGGAAAATGTGCAACAAGGAATGAATGGAAATGCAAGTTTTCTCTAAACTTGAGTTAGAATATCAATTTTAAAATATTTTAAAAATGTTATTTAAAAGAAAACCTCATACACTTTTTAGTGTGCTCCTTAATTTCTCTTGTTTACAGAGCCCACAGGTCTTGGCATGGTGCTAACTCACTTCTCAGCTTTTCTCATAAGTCATGATACCTGCAGCTCGATAATTAGCCCCATCTACTTTTGTTTCAGTGCCTTTTAATATGCTAAATACCACAACAAACACTAAATAATCTTAAACGTTTTATTTTTACTTTTCAACTATTGTATTGGGGCAAGGGGAAGCCTGCCCTCCTAGAAAGATAAGATGGATAAGAGGTCTGTCTTCAGAAAGAAAACTTGAAGTTCTGCAAATGTAGTAAGCTGTGGTTAGTGTTACTTCTTGCCTCATTACTTCTGTAGATAATCCAAATAGAAGGTCCAGACTGTTCGTTTAGATGCCAACTTTTAAATTCTTCATAATACACTCCATTTTGGAAACAGGATGTGTCTCTATCATATAAAAAAAGAGTAAGAATCTTTCAAAAGGCCTGTGAGGTCACATATCAGACTTACATGTCAGTGGTTGCATGGCCTTTTAAGTCTTTTTCTAGTTGCTCCTTGTTTTGTTGGCCATCAATGGGAACCGACTCATAGCTGACCCTCCTGTAATTTCCAGCAGCAAATTGCACAGGGAGAGATCTCTCATCTTTCTCCCACAGGACAGCTGGTGGGTTTGAACTGCATGCCTTGGATTGGCAGCACAGCTTCTTACCGCTAGGCCACCAGAGCTCCCTAGATGCTATTAGTTGCAGAGCTCCCTAAGTGCCTTAGTACTGTTACTGTAATTTATGAAACTGATAGCTAGGCAAGAACTACTATGGGAAATTCAGGTTAAAATTCTCCTGGTCCTTTCATTACACCTACTGCTTGTCACCTCCCACTTCCTCAAAAATAACTATATGAGAAGAAATATGGAAAAATAATAACATTACAATAAAGATGCTAGCATACTATTTTGTGCATATGAAAAATGGAGTGGAAAGTTCAATAAATTGGCACAGAGAGCACGCTCATTCAGCCACAATCCAGGTCACTAGAGATGTGTTTCATTGGATTTCTTCTTCCTTTTATCACTTATTTCCACAGCCTAAGCTTCAGGGTTGACACAATCTTTATTACATACAACAACAATGCATTCGCATTCACTTTTTCTGGTATTTAAGTTTTCAGAGTGTACGGTGCTTTGTTAGGTGCCAACAAGTCAAGTGTGATCTCTAGTCAGCCTGTGAGCAGAGATCTGAACCCTATTGTTTCCTGTGCCATCCTCACACTTCTGGACACACTAGCACTCATTGTGGCAGTCACTGTGTCAATCTACTTGGTTGAGGGTTTTCCTCTCCTTTGCCGACCCTCGTTGTATCCCTCTTTAAGGAATAGCCTCTCCTAGCAACATGCACAAAGTATGTGAGGTGAAGTTTTATCATCTTTGCCTCCAACAAGCACTCTGGCTGAACTTTCTACAAGACATATTTGTTTATTCTCTTAGCAATACATGGTATGTTCAACACTCTTCTCCAACCCCACAGCTCAAAGGCATCAATTCCTCTTCTGTCATCCTTATTGTCCAGCTCTCAGCTACATAGCAAGTGATCAGAAAACCAGGAACTGAATCAGATGCACCTTAGTCCTCAAACTGACATCATTGCTTTGGAGAGATCCCTGACTGCAGACTTTCTCAGTGCAATAGGTCTCCTGATTTCCTGACTCCTGGCACCGAACATGTTGATTGTGGGTTCAAGTAAGATTTGTTGACAGTTTCAATCTTTTCTCCATCTAACTTGACGTTGCCTATTGGTTCAATGGTAAGAATCTTTATTTTCTTGACATTAAGATACAATCCATATTGAAAACTGTATTCTTTGATCTTCTGCAGTAAGTACTTCAAGTCCTCCTCACTTTCATCAGACAAGGTTGTGTCATCTGCATAACACAAGTTATTGATGAGTCTCCCTCCAATCCTGATGTCAGTTCCTCTTCATAGAATCTAGCTTCTTGAATAGTTGACTCAGCAAACAGATTAACTAGGTATGAAGGGAGAATACTACACTGACACACTCACTTCTTAATATTAAACCATGTAGTGTGTCAAATGGGATAATGGTTACCCATGGTGGACAGTATTTGGTGGAGCTTCCCAATTAAAACAAACTTAGAAGCAGGAGTGGCATCCACTTCCAAAATGGCTTGCCTCCAGAAACTCTATGAATGTGGAGAAACAATGAAAGTTATACAAGTGTTCAAGTCTTTCACAATGAGTCATCTACTACTCGATGACACTTAACAACAACATTGTTCCCTTGCTGTATTCGCACAGCAGCCTAGCTATAGGTATAGGTACAGGTATAGGTATAGGTATAGGTATAGGCATAGGTATAGATTTTGCATGAGCACAATTAAGTGCTCAGAATTCCCATTCTTCTCAATATTGGCCATAACTTGTTATGATCCACGTGGTCAAATGCCTTTGCATAATTAATAAAGCACAAATAGACATTCTTCTGGTATTTATTACTTTCAGCCAGTATCTATCAGACATCAGCAATGATATCCCTGGTGCCACTGCCCCTTCTGATTCCTACTTGAACTTCTGGCAGCTCCCAATCTATGCGTACTGTTCTAGCTTTTCATCATCTTCAGCAGTAGTTTGCTTGCGTGTGATATTAATGACATTGTTAGGTAATTTCCACATTCTGTTGGACCAGCTTTTTTTGGAATGGGAACAAATATGTACCTCTTCCAATTCATTGGTCAGACGGCTGTCCCCCAAATTTCCTGACATAGACTGGTGAGCAGATCCAGGGTTGCATCTGTTAATTGAAACAAGTCAGTTTGTATTCCATAGATTCCTGGAGCCTTATTTGTTGCCAGTACCTTCAGTGCAGCTTCCATTTCTTCCTTAATTACCACTGGCTCCTGTTCTTACACTACCACCTGAAATTTTTCACTGTCAGTCAGTTCTTTTTTGGGACCTTGATTCTGTGTATTCACTTCACCTTGGTTTGATGGTTTCTGGGTCATTCAATTTATTGCCCAGAATATCTTTCAATATTGCAACTCAAGGCTTAAATTTATTATCTCAGCTTGAGAAATGCATAGCAAGTTCTTCTCTCTTTTATTCTCTAATCTAGCTCTCTGTACATTCCATTCTAATACTTTGCATAGTTTTCTCGAACTGTCCTTTGAAACCTTCTGTTCATCTCTTTTACTTCAGCATATCTTCCATTAGTTTTGGCTTTCTGGTGTTCTAACACAATATTTAGAGTCTCTTCTGACATCTGTTTCAGGATGTTGTGTTTTGTTGGTTTTTTTTTCTTTCTCCTCTGTCTTTGTAATGACCTTTTCCTTTCTTCTTGGATGATAATCCTTGATATCATCCCACAACTCATCTGGCCCTTGATCATTGGTATTCAGTACTTCAAATCTGTTTTTAAGATGATTTTGCAATTCAGGTCACACTTAACTATTAATTAAATAAAAACTGCCTACCTTCCAGAACACAAGTGCTTCAAATAAGATCACAAGGTATACTAATTACTAAAATACAGATTTGAAACCAACTTTCACAATCATGCTTAAACATCACAAACCATTGTGAACATTTGTGCTAAAAGTATAGAAAAATCATATTCGTATAAATTTGTTGTTGTTGTTATTGTTGTTAAGTGCCATCGAGTCATAGATGACTCATAGCAACCCTATGAATGAAAGACCTGAACACTTGTATAACTTTCATCATTTCTCCAAGTTCATAGGGTTTCCGGAGGCAAGCTATTTTGGAAGTGGATGCTACTCCTGCTTCCAAGCTTGTTTTAATTGGTAACTCCACCAAACACTGTCCATCATGGGTAGTCATTATCACATTTGACACAACAGTGTCACAGTATTTATCATCACAGCAACCACAAGATACCTCTGTACAGCAAATGGACAGACCAGTGCTATGCCACTTAGAAGAATGTTTGACTAAAACAATTAAAACCAGGCCTGAGGACCACAGGCCCAAGGGCCCAATCGAATTTAAGAATCAAAGCAAGGTTCAAATTCCATGAGCTCTGTTATTCCATATTCCTTCATAATCAATCTTTCCCCTTAACTTTCACCACCCAAAATGCCCATTTGGGGGCATCCTGCTGCTTCCCCAATCTCCTCCTATTCTGATGCCACATGTTTCTTCATATAGTATAACTTCTTGAATGATTTCTTCAGCATATAGACTGAAGGCACTTGAGGAAACGATACAGTCTTACTGCACATCTTCCTTGATTTTAACTCATTGTATATTCCCTTACCCTGTGTGGATAACAGCTTCTTGATTTAAATATAGGTTTCATATTGTTGTTGATTACATCAAGTCTAGTACGACTCATAATGATTCCATGAACAAGAGACTCAAGGCCTTTCTATAACTGTTGTTTCTCCAAGTTCATAGAGTTTCCAGAGGCATATGGTTTAGGAAGTAGATGGCATTCCTGCTTCCCAATCTATCTCAAAACTGGGAGCTCCACCAAACACTGTCCACTATGGGCAACCATTATGGCTTTGAGATCCCAACGGTAAAAGTTTCAGCATCACAGCAAACCCAGATTACCTCAGCACAGCAAATTGACAGAAGAGTGCTGTACAATTTGTTCCTGCAAACTATAGTAGCAAAGGATTAAAAGATAATCTCTTAGACCTGACTTATTAAATATAAGGGCCCTCCAGAAGGTTTTGTTGACTCTAAACAAGAGGCTTTAATGATAATAAAAAACAAACACACAAACCCCCAAAACAAAAAAACAAAAACAACCAAAAAACAGAACTATCTTCCCTCTGTAACTTGATTTGTGTCACTGTCAGAACCTCTACTTGGAATATTACTGCTTTTTAATTTTTGACTCATGTACTTTTAACTTGTTAGTTAAATTTGTGTCTTCTAGGCTGCAACACTTCCATGATACACTTTCAAGG
>NW_006399832.1:4166458-4167762 GCF_000299155.1 Elephantulus edwardii
ATAGAGAAGTGTACTTGGGGTGGGGGGTGGGGGGAAGGGATGTGGGAATTGTATACTAATGAAGGAATTTTTTTTTTTCTTTTTCTCTCTTCGGAGAGGGAAGCGAGCTGGTGGGGAGGGGTGGGCAGGGAGAAAATTGTGGCAATGAATGAATGGAAATCCAAAATCTCTGTAAAAAAAAAAAAAAATTTAAAGGGGAAAAAAGGTAACCCGTGGTTTTTGTGATGTAGAACACTGTGACACTGATGTGTCAAATGTGATAATAGTTACCCATGGTGGACAATGTTTGGTGGAACTCCCCAATTAAAACAAGCTTGGAAGCAGGAGTGGCATTCACTCCTGAAATAGCTTGCCTCCAGGAATTCTATGAACATGGAGAAATGATGAAAGGTATACAAGTGTTCAGGTCTTTCATTCATAGGGTCACTATGAGTCGGCTATGACTCGAAGGCACTTAACAACAACAACAACAACAGCAGGCATCATCTGCACCCAGTCATTGCCAAGTCTGAGTGGCCAGCTGGGAGGAGATGGCTGTCATTATTGGCTAGGGGTGGTTCCTGTGATCATGCAGTGTCCAGGAGGGCTGCCCGGACCAGTTTCACAAGAAGAGGGGAACTGGTGAACCTTTACTGGGACCTGGCCTGTAGCACCCAGATTCATGGACCCACCAGAAGTGCCACACCAACTCCAAGGGAGTCTGCGTGACAAAATCACTCGATTGAGGCGAAAACTTCAAGGAAGTGAGCCTCTCGGAACGTGTGCTTTCTCCATGATTGTTCTTGGACTTTCTGTAATTTCTCTTCTACTGTCTCTTTGTGTTTTCTATGTGGGACAGGGAAAAAAGGCTGTGTTCTTTACACAAAGTGTTCCTACTAAAAGTTTGTTAGATGTTCCCAGAAAGACCTAAATGAAGGTGACCACTTTGATACGCAAACATTACCTCTGGTTCTTTTAGCATTACTAAAACTTCTCAAGAATAATATGATTTTAAGGGAATTCATAAATGCATTATAACAAAAAGAATTAATGGTAGAAATCCTAGAGATGACCACTCCAGAGACTCCTAGATTTCTAGGGCTTATAAGAACTCCTTCAAAGGAAAAACCCAAACCCTTGCCCCCCACCATGAGAACACCAGGTGGAAGAATTGTTTATCTGTTA
This sequence comes from Elephantulus edwardii, assembly GCF_000299155.1. Lineage (NCBI taxonomy): Eukaryota > Metazoa > Chordata > Mammalia > Macroscelidea > Macroscelididae > Elephantulus > Elephantulus edwardii. The sequence goes on from NW_006399832.1 coordinate 4,167,623, forward strand.
GGCAACGGTTGTTCGTGGCAGCCCCCTATTGGGAGAGGCCCTTACAGAATTCCAGAGCCTACAGATAAACCTCTTCCATACTGGAAAATATGATAAATTTAATGCAAAACACCCTGATGGTTTTTGGGATATGTTTTTCA
>NW_006399832.1:4168017-4173876 GCF_000299155.1 Elephantulus edwardii
GAAAAGCCATTGTCTACCAGGCTCTCCAATTACCAAGGAACCATGACCATTAAGAATAGCCTTTCATGCTCTCCAAGGAACCATGACTATAAAAAATAGCTGTGTGCAAGAAAATAATGTAAACTTTATTCTTACTCTTGTTGTTTTTCTGGCTGTTGATTAAGCCTCTAATTGTAAAAATGGAATATAAATGTATCATGCTAAATGTAATAAGGAGGAAAGCAAAGGGAAAAGGAAAGAAGGCAAGAAAGAAGAAGGGGAATTAGAGTGACTCAGAATTAAAATCATCAAGATCACTTGCCTGTTTGTCTTGTGTTCTTTCATCGTCCCTTCGCCGAACTTCTACCCACCTTCGTGTTCCCTCTTCGAGACCATAGACCTCAGGCTTAATAAGCCCCTTCCGACTGGAGCAGCCCGCGGCACAGAAGGGTATATCTCCAAAGAGGAGCTACTTAAGAACCACTCAGTGATAAGGCTGATTGAGAGCACTGCAATGCCCATGCGGCGAGGGGTGTAGTAGGTCACAGAGAAGTAGAACATGAAGAGACACTTGGGATTGCCCAGAAAGGTGACCCAGAGCCACACGTTCTCCAGCCCCAGCCCCAGCATCTGTTTCTGCAGCGCCTCAGCTACTGATTGGCCGAGCCTGGCTGTGCTCTCTAAGGTGAAAGCGAAGGGTCTACATTATGATTTCTTGACTGCTGCTTTCATGAGTGGTGGTGTGGATTCAGGTAAAATGAAATAATTGACAACTTCACTCTTTATCTTGATGTTGCTTATTGTTCCAGTTGTGAGGATTTTTGTTTCCTTGAAATTGACATGTAATCCATACTGAACTCTTTCATCTTCAGCATCTTCTTCAGTCCTGCTCCTTGTAAGCATGCAAGGTCGTGTCACCTGCACCCTGGAGGTTGTGTCACCTGCATACTGCAGGTTGTTAATGAGCCTTCCTGATACCACATTATTCAGATAGTCTAGCTTTTAGGACTAATTTTCCAGCATACAGATTGGTGGAAGGCTACAACATTGATACAGCCTTCCTGATTTAAAACCAGGCTGTCCCATATGAAAAACTGCCTCTGAGTCTATGTTCAGTCTCTGCAGGAGAAAAATAGTTTTGGAATTCTCTTAATTCACAATGTTTTCTTTAAAAGCAAAACATGAAGATGGAGCCATTAGAAGATTCAAAAGAGAAATTATCACAGTTTTAGCCTTTGGAGGTATATTGATACAAGCAAACTGACTCAGGAAAAATATTTTTATTCTAATAACTACAAATTATTAACAAATTTAAAAATAAAAATAAATTTCTTCTGAAACAAAAAAAAAACCACACCAGACTTTCAAGGGGGGGGGCGGAAAGAGGAACGAATTGTGGGGAAGGGTAGAGAAAATAGTGCAACAATGAATGAATGGAAACCCAAAATCTCTGTAAATGTTCATTAAAATTAATAAAATTTAATTTAAAAAAAGAACCCATCTTAGTCCACTTGCTTCACCCAGTTTCCAAAATAGAGACAAGGGGTAGGCTAAATAATGTTACCTCCAAAAAGCATGTCCTAATCCCCACTTTTATGGTATATTACCTACAAATTATGATAATGATAAAAAAAGACATTACAGATATGGTTATTTTAAGAATTTTGTTATGGGGGAATTATCCTGGATTATCTGAATGGACCTAGTATTATCTGAATGGTCCATTTAAGAGGGAAATAGGAGATCTATAGATATACAGAAGGTGATTTCTATATTTTACTTTATTTTTTTCCTTGACAATTTATATTTATTACCTTTTCTTTATTTCTTTATTGACTGTTGTTGCCATGGATGTTGCTTGCAGATCCAAAAATAATTAAATCAGTCACAACTTCAATCTTTTTCCATCTACAATGATGTTTTCTATTGGTCCAATGGGGAAAATTTTTGTTTTCTCGATATTGAGATGTCACTCATATTGAAGGCTGTTGTGGTTTTTTTACCTTCTGCCACACGTGTTTCAAGTCCTTTTCACTTGCAGCCAGCAAGGTTTTGTAACCAGCATAACAAAGATTATTAATGAGTTTTACTCTAATTCTGATGCCACATTCTTCACAGAGTGTCATTTTGGGAATTTGTTCAACATACCAGGTGAAAAGATACAGAGAGAGAGGATCCAACCATGGTGTACACTTTTCCTAATTTTAAACCATTCAGCATTCTTCGTTCTGTTTGGACAACAATTTATTCTTGGTCTAGGTATAGGTTTTTAAGCACCATCATTTTAAAAACATGTTGTTGTTATTGTTAAGTGCCATCAAGTGTCTGTGACTCATAGTGACCCTATGTACAATAGCCCTAAACCCTGCTCTATAATGTGCCAATCTCACTGTCTCTGACATATCTATCTCCATTACCCCAGTCACTGAGTCAATCCATCTCATAGAGGGTCTTCCTCTCCTGCGCCATCCCTCCACTCTCCCAAGCATGGCGTCCCTCTCCGAGGACCGGTCCCTCCTTACAACATGTCCAGACTATGTCTGACGAAGCTTCAGAATCCTTGCCTCCAAAGAGCAGCCTGATTTCACCCTCTCCAGGATGAAACTGTTGGTTCTCTTAGCAGCCCATGGTGTATATTCAATACTCTTCTCCAACACCACAGCTCAAAGGCATCAATTATCCTTTTATCATCCTTAGTCGTTGTCCAGCTCTCTGATGCATAGCAAGTGATTGCAAAGACCATGGCCTGGATCAGGCACACCTTCATCTCCTATTTGACATCATTGCTCTTTAGTACTTTGGAAAGATCTCTGGCAGCAGACTTTCTCAGTGCAATTCTTTTAATTTCCTGGCTGCTGGAGCCAAGAGGTTGATTGTGGAGCCAAGAAAACTAAAGCTGTTAACAATCTCAATCTCTTCACTACCCATCCTGCTACTGCCAATTGGCCCAGTGGTGAGAATCTTTGATTTCTTGATATTGAGCTTCATTCCATATTGAAGGCTTCAGTCCTTTACCTTCTGGAGCAAATGCTCCAGGTCCTCCTCAGTTTCAGCAAACAGGGTTGTGTCATCTTCATAATGCAGATTGTTGATGAGTCTTCCTCTAATCCTTATGTCACATTTCTTCTCATAGAGCCCAGCCTCCTGGATAACCTGTTCTGCATATAGATTGAAAATATATGGAGATAGGGCACATCCCTGGTGTACACTCTTCCCAATTTTGAGCCATGCAGTGTTTCCTTACTCTATTCTGATGACTGCCTCCTGGTGCAAATATAGGTTACACGTAAACATGATCAAGTGTTCTGAGAGTCCCATTTTTCTCAGAGTCAGCCACAGTTTGTTGTGGTCCACAGGGTCAAATGTCTTTGCATAATCAATGAAACACAGATAGACATTGCTCTGTTTCTCCCTGCTTTCAGCCAAGATCTATCTAACATTAGCTACAATATCCCCAGTATCATGGCCTTTTCTAAACCCAGCCTGAACTTCTGGCTGTTCTCTGTTGATGTGCTCTTCCAGTCATTTTTGGAAAATATTCAGCAGAATCTCACTTGCGTCTGATATTAATATTGTTTGACAATGTGCACACTCTGTTGGATCATCTTTTTTTTGGGATGGGGAACAAATAGAGATCTCTTCCAGTCAGTTGGCCAGGTGGTTGTCCACCAGATTTCTTGGCGCAACTTGGTGAGCACATCCAGGGCAGCATCTGTTTATTGAAATATATCTATTGGTGTATCGTCAATTACCTGGGATCTTGTTTTTTACCACTTCTTGCAGAGCAACTTAAACTTCCTTCATCACCTTCAACAGGCTCTTGTTCATATGTTGTTTCATGAAATTCTTCTGTATCCCCCAATTCTTGTTGGTACAATAATTCTATATACTCTTTCTATCTTCTTTTAATACTTCCTAGATCATTTAATATTCTGCCCAAAGCATCTTTAAATATTGTAACTAGAGGCTTTAATTTGTTCTCCAGTTCCTTGAGCTTACAGAATGCTGAGCGAGTTCTGTCCCTTTGATTTTCTGACTCCAGCTCTTTGCACATTTCATTATAACACTTTACTCTGTCTCCACATGCTGCCCTTTGGAATCTTCTGTTCAGCTCTTTAATATCTTGATTTCTTCCATTTGTTTTGGTTTCTCAGCACTCTAGGGCAATATTCAGAGTCTCTTCTGATATCCATATTGGTCATTTCTTCCTCTTCTGTCATTGTAATGACCCTTTGCTTTCTTCATGAATGATATTCTTGATATCCTCCTACAGCTCATCTGATCTTCGCTCATTGGTGTTCAAGTAAAAATAAGTACTGAATTAAAAAAAAATCTAGATAGATGAAGGTTCTTACTTTTTGTCACATGTATTAGTTTCCTGTTGCTCTAACAAATTACTGTAAATTCATGGAATTAATACCTTACAGTTCTACAGGTCAAAATTCCTAATATAGGTTGGGTATTACTTACAGAGATACTATGAGAAATCCATTTCCTGGTATTTTCTAGTTTCAAGAGGCTTGCTTTGATTGTTCTGTGGCCCTTTCTTCTATCTTCAAAGTCAGCCATATAGCATCTTCCAACTTCTCTCTCTCTCTCTTTGGTTCTGTAATCACAAATTTTCTACAAATTTGCCAATAACATCACCAGAACTAAACATCATCTATTACTGTCTAATAGGCATTAGAAGAATCGATGCCTTTGTGTGTGTAGGAGTAAGTCATATCCCCTGGACTATTAGGAGAACAAGTCTGTCTTTGAGGAAGAGCAACTAGGGCATTCTTAGAGGCAAGGATGGTGGGACTTGGTCTTACATAGTTTGGGCTTCTCAGGAGGGGCCAATCCTTGGAAAAGGACATCAACTGGGAAAGATGGAGGATGAGAGAAAGACCCTCAGTGAGATTGATTATTACAATAACTGTAACAATGGGTTCAAATATATTGGAGATGGTAGTATGGCACAGGATAGGGAAAGGATCAGATCTGTTATTCATAGAGTTGCTGAGTCATAGGTGACTCAATGGCACCTAACAACAATAGACAGTATAGTCAGATTTTATAGTTGTTATTTTTTTCCATAGTTGACTGCAGAATAATCTTGATTAATATTAATTTTAAAAAAAGTTGTTTTCCTGTGAACTACACATGTACAAGTAATTAAGAAAAATCCTAAACATAAAGATAAACATGGCAAAGATTCATAAAAATGTCTTTTCACTACAAATTGCAATGCAGTCTATCTTTGCTACTTTGGGATCAGTTCTAACAGTTTTCAAATATCTCCATAGTTGAAAATGTTCCAGTAAAATATTGCTACAAAAAACCTCATCATATATCTTTATTAGATATTGTAAAAACTTCAAAGCTTTCTTACATCTTAAAAATCAGAGGCTATGATAGCACATTTTGACATTGTTTGATCTATTGCTGTAGGACAAGTGTCCAAGCCTTAGTGGAAAAGATCAATGCATTTAGGCACTGCAGTATTGATTTCTTCTAGTAATACAAGGCCATCATTTTTTCTCCTGGCATTCTTTGAAATTTCTCTTTTTCCTGAATAAAAGAACATATCTTTACATTTTAAAGTGTAACGACCCTTTCTACAGTTACCTTTGTTAAGTGTCCAATAAAAATTTAAAAAGTAAAATAATTTAAAAGATAACTAAAACTTGTGCTATTAATGCAATGTTTTAACACTTTTTAACATAACAAATGATAAAGTTTTTTTAAAAAAGCACTACTTTTCTAAATCAATGAGATATTTCATGTAGGAAATAAAACTTCCACTTAGAAAATACAATATTGTACCACAACAAGATAAAGGTAAATAATCCAATAGAAAAATGGGCACAGGATATGAACAGGCACTTCACCGAAGAC
>NW_006399832.1:4175736-4176292 GCF_000299155.1 Elephantulus edwardii
GACTGGGATAATTGGGATGGGAGTGTCAGAGACAGTGCGATTGGCACAGGACAGAGCAGAGTTTAGGGCTGTTGTACATAGGGTCGCTATCAGTCACAGACAACTAGAAGGCACATAACAACAACAATATCATGGTGCTGCCAATTGGTCGAGTGGTGAGAATCTTTGCTTTCTTGACAGTGAGCTTCAATCTATATTAAAGACTATAATCCTGAATTTCTGCAGCAACACTTCATGTCTTCTTCAGTTATAATAAGCAAGGTTGTGCCATCTGCATAATGCAGGTTGTTGATGAGTCTTCCTCCAATTCTGATGACATGTTCACCCTCATAAAGTCCAGCCTTCTGAATGCTCTGTTCCACATGCAGATTGAAAAAGTGTCGAGACAGAATGTATCCTTGATGCACACCTTTCCTGATTTTGAACCATGTAGTGTTTTCTTCCTCTGTTCAGAGGACTGCTTTCTGGTCCAAGTATAAGTTTTGCATGTTGTTGTTTTGTTATGTGCCGTTGAGTCGCTTGCGACTCGTAGCGACCCTATGTACAACAGCCCTAA
>NW_006399832.1:4176392-4184160 GCF_000299155.1 Elephantulus edwardii
TAATTATAGAAAAAAAAAAGAAAATACAATATTGTATTTTCCATTTCCCCCTCTACTTTATGTTGTTGTTGTAGTTTTTAGGTGCTGTTGAGTATGACTCGTAGTGACCCTATGAACAACATATCTGAATATTGTTCTATCCTGTGCCATCTTCATGATTTCTAATACACTTGAGCCCATTACTGCAGTCACTAAGTCACTCCTTCTTTTTGGAGTTCTTCCTCTCTATTGCTGACCCTCCACCCTTCCAGACATGATATCCTTTTCTAAGAAATAGCCTCTCCTAGCAATATGTCCAAAGTATGAGACAAAATTTTGCCAACCTTGCCTCCCAGGAGCACTCTGGCTGCACCTTTCTGACATATTGTTGGTTCTTTTGGCAGTCAATGGGATATTTTCTACTGTTTTTCAACACCACAACTCAAAGGCATCCGTTCTTCATCTGTCATCCAGCTCTCAGATGCATGACAAGTAATGGAAAAGACTACGGTCTGAATCAGGTGCACCTTAGTCTTCAACTGACATCATTGCTCTTCAGTAGTTTGGAGAAGTCCCTGACAGTTGCCTCACCCAGAGAAATGCATCTCCTGATCTCCTGACTGCTGTTACCAAAGGTGTTGATTGTGGATCCAACCAAGACAAGCATTCAAAGTTTCAATCCTTTCTCCACCTATCAAAATGTTGTCCATTAGCCCAGTGGTAAAGTCATTTATTTTCTTGATGTTGAGAAGCAATCCATGTAACAATGATTGTGATTTAGGGAGCTCTTGTGGCCTAAAGATAGGGTATTAAACTGCCAATCTAAAGAGAAGGCAGTTAAAATGTACCAGCTTCTCTGTCAGTGAAAGGTAAGCAATCTATTCCTGTGTGATTTTCATCCTCTGAAAAGAGGCTAGGAGTCAATTTCAACTGTAACAGCAATGATGTGTGTTGTTGTTGTTCTTGTTGTTGTGTATCATCAAGTCAAACAACAACTCATAGCTGACAATACAGCAGATTTTTCAGAGGCAGTAAATTGTATGGGAGGAGACTTCCCATCTTTCTCCCTCAGAGCTGTTGGTGGATTTGAACTGTGTGCCTTTTGATTGGCAGCACATCTCCTTACCAAGGCAACAGAGCTCCAAAATAGTGCATATTGTTGTTGTTATGTACTGTCGAGTCACGTGTGAACCATAGTGACCCCACATACAGCAGCTCTGCACCCTCCCCTGTCCTGAGCCAGTCTCAATATTTGCAACACACCAACCCCCATTGCCCTTATTACTGTATCAATCCATCTTATCCAGGATCTTCCTCTCCCATGTTGTCCATTCACCCTTCCGAGCATGATGTGCTTCTCCAAGGACCTGTCTCTCCTGGCCACATGCCCCAAATATGTGAGATGGAGCTTCAAAATCCTAGCCTTCAAGAAGACACTTGGTTTCATCCTTTCCAAGACAAACCTGTTTGTTTTCTTAGTGGTTCATGGTATGTTCAAGACTCTTCTTGAAAGCATTGATTCTTCTTCAGTCATCCTTAGTCACTGTCTGGCTCTCTGAAGCATAGCAATTATGAAGACCATGCCTAGATTAAGTTCATCTTAGTCTCTTGACCTACTGACATCATTGTTTAGTACACAGAAATAGAAATATTCAATAGTTACGTAAAATATTTCAGGAAGTACCATATGATGAAGAGCCAATATGATCAAGGTAATGAAGGAAGGAGTTCAAGTTGCACTGAATACGTTGGCAAAAAAATAAAGCCTTAGGAATCAATGGGATACATTTCAACTAACAGATGCAGCTCTGGGCACACTCATGAGACTATGCCAGGAAATTTGGAAGACACCTGTCTGGTCAACTGACCAATATTTGTCTCCATTTCCAAGAAAGGTGATCCAAAAGAATGGAAATTATAGACCAATATCATTAGTATCACATGCAAGCAAAATATCGTTGTTGTTGCTGCTAGGTGCCATTGAGTCAAGTATGACTCATAGCAACCCTATGAACAAAAGATCTGAAACCTCTTCTATCCTGCTCCATCCTCACACTTCCTGACACACAAGAGCCCATTGCAGCAGTCACCATGTCAATCCACCTCGTTGAGGATCTTTGAAGATCATTTAAAAATAGATAGAACAGTACATAGAGAAATTCCAGAAGTTCAAGTTGCTTTTAGAAGAGACTGTGGCATGAAAGATATTATTGCTGATGAACACTGGCTGAAAGCAAAGAATACCAGAAGAATGTCTATTTGTTCTTTATTGAATAGGCCACGGTATTTGACTGTGTGGAACATAACAAGTGATAAAGAATAGGAATCCCTGAACACTTAATTGTGCCCATGTGAAATATATATCTAGACTAGGAGCTTGTTGTGAGAACAGAGCAAGGCAACACTGCATGGTTTAAAATAAAGAATAGTGTACATCAGGGTTGGATCCATTCTCCATACCTATTTAATCTGTATGCTGAGCAAATTATTTGAGAAGCTGGACTTTATGAAAAAGAATGTGGCATCAGGGTTGGAGGAAAACTCATTAATTAACCTACATTATGCAGGTCATACAACCTTGCTTGCTGAAAATGAGAAGGATTTGATGTGATTGTTGCAAAAGATCAGAGAATACAGACTTCAGTATGGATTGCATCTAATAGCAAGAAAACAAAAATTCTCACCACTTGACTAGTAGGCAACATCATGATAAAAGATGAAAAGATTGAAACTGTCACCCATTTTAAATTACTTGGATCCACAGTCAACACCTTTGATACCATCAGTCTGGAGATCAGGAGGCAGATTGCACTGGGAAAGTCTGTAGACAGGGACCTCCCCAAATTATTTAAGAGCAATGATGTCAATTTGAAAACTAAGGTGTGCCTGTTTCAGGCCATGGTCTTTCAAATAACTTACTATTCATCTGAGAGCTAAACAGTGAATAATGATGACAGAAGAATTGACATCTTAGAGTTCTGGTGTTTGAGAAGAGTACTGAATATCCCACGGGTTGCCAAAAGAACAAACAGATGTCTTGAAGATGGTACAACTAGAGTATTCTTTGGAGGCAATGTGATAAAGGTTTGTCTCATGTCCAGTCCAGCTCAACGACCAGGTATAACTGAAAGCAGATTCAGGTGGCTTAGGAAAAAGAGAAACAAAAAACAGCGTCAGGGAGCAGGGGTTTTAGTACTCCGTTGAGTCTAAGCAATTGATTATCCAGCAAACTAGCAATTTATACAGAGTTTAACTTGAGAAAAACAGAACACTTATTTCCAGAGTGACTCTCAGAATTCTTTTTAGAAAGCACATACTCATGATTCTTTTTCACGACCATCATGGTTTCAACCCAGATCTTATCAGTTGTTTACTAGTATATTTCTTTGCATTGATATGCTTTGTTTAACATAGGTATACCCTAAAATCAGCATTCAAGAACAAAGAACACATTTCTTAGAGTTTTATGACTTCGCCATGCAAAGGATTTTTTTTTCTTTTTTCTGACCTTGCAAGTTTTCCTGCCAAAGGGGCAAAGCCTTGTCTACTCAAAAGTGTCCTCATTTGCTTTCACAGTCTCACATACTTTGGGCATGAATCTAGGAGAGGCTGTTCCTTGGAGAGGGGCATCATGCTTGGAAAGGTCAAGGGAGCTCTGGTGGCCTAGTGGCAAGAAACTGCACTGCAATCCCAGAGGTACACGGTTTGAATCCACCAGATGCTCTGCTGGAGAAGGAGGGGCAATCTCCTCCTGTACTTGTCAGATCCCATTTGACAGTACACACACGCAAAATAATAAAATAATAAATTTAAAAAAAGAAAGGTGGAGGGTCAAAGAAAAGAGAGGAAGACCCTCAACCAGATGGACTGACACAGTGACTGCAGCAATGGGCTCTTGTGTGTTGGATATTGTGATGATGGCACATAATAGGGCAGGATTCAGATCTTGTTCATAGGGTTGCTATGAGTCATACTTGACAGCATCTAACAACAACAATTATGTATAAATAATCAAAACAACAATATTTAGACCAAAAGTAAAAAAGTAAACAGATTAACTATTTAAAACTGCTTTGCAAATACTTCAGTCCTTGATGTCTACAACTCAGGTCAAGAATCATCTTAGGTGATTGCCCCAAAAACTTGGAAATATGAAAGAACAACCACCACTATCCCAGCAGTCTGAGATTGCTGGATCTTCAGAATTAGTAGAATATCATGTATCTCTTTTGCTTATAATAAAATAACATTTAAATAATTAAAATAATCTTTGAATGTGATTATATGATAATTTAATGATTGACATTTTTAACATCACCTTGTCTCTATGCTGCAACAAGCGACAAAATGGGGGAAAAACCCAACACTGAATTAGACAATGGGAGCATTAAACTCCTTGTTATATAATTGAATGAAATGATTATTTAATCTATTGCTAATTGACTATTTTCTTATTTGCAACTGAATTCTCATGATGGCCTTTATAAGGAGTATAAACTGGAGGTTGCTCCTGCATTGTTGTGTTTAAGTGTCTTGAAGACATCATCTGAATCCTGCCCTATCCTGTGCCATCCTCAACTCTGATATATCCGAACTAACCATTAACTAACCATTTACTAGTCATTGTGTCAATCCATATTGTTGAGGATCTTTGCCTCCTTTGCTGACTCTACACCTTTCCAAGTATGATATCCTTTTCCAGTGACTGGCCCCTCTTAACAACATGCCCAAAATATGTGAGATGAAGTTTAACTCTTCTTGCCTCCAAGGGAGCATCTTGGCTGCACCTTTTCCCAAAACTTATTTGCTTGCCTTTTGGTAGTCCACTGGATATTCAGCACTCTTCTCCAACACCACAACTCAAAAATATTGATTCTTCTTCTGCCATACTTATTCATTGTCTAACTTTCGGCTATATAGCAAGTAATTGAAAAGACAATGGTTTGGATCAGGTGCACCTTAGACTTCAAACAGACATGATTGCTCTCAAGCACTTTGGAGAGGTTTCTGACAGCAGACTTACCCAATGAAATACATCTTTTTATTTCCTGTCCTCTGATGTCAATGGTGTTGATCATGGATCCAAACAAGTTGAAATCCTTGGCATTATTTATCTTTTCTCCATCTATCATGATGTGGCCTACAGTCCCTGTGGTGAGGCCTTTTTTTCCCCCTTGATGTTGAGATGTAATCTATATTGAAGGCTGTAGGCTTTGATCCTCATAGCAAGTATTTCAAGTGCTCCTCACTTTAAGCAAGCAAAGTTGTGTCATTTGCATAATGCAGGTTGTTGATGAGTCTTCTCTGATCCGGACTCTATTCCCTCTTTTTACCTACCTCCTGTTGTTACCACCATGAGGCCCACAACACCATGCAGTCAATGCAGTTTTGCCCCACTGGTCCCCGACTGCATGACTGTTCACACCCACTGCACCAATAAAACACCCTGTTCCTTAACCCAAGGGATCATTCCCCTTCCCCCTGTTTTTTTGTTTGTTTGTTTTGTTTTTATGACATCATCATTTGAAACTAAACATTTCTTTGGTTTTGGTAACAAAATGTCAAACCTCCATGCAAACTTCTGAAAAGCAGGGACCATCTCTTCTTTGCTCACCACTATTTGCCCAGTACCTGAGCTTTTATTAAGTACTCACTAGTATATGTGCTCTAGTGAATAATCTAGGATTTCCTGGTGGTGCAAATAGTTAACATACTCAGCTGCTAATCTAAAACCTGGAGGTTCAAATCTCCCTTTAGGTATCTCAGAAGAAATGCCTGGTTATCTACTTTAAAAAAATAAAATCATTGGAAACAGTGGAAAACACTTCTACTCTGACACACAGGGGTTACCATGAGTGAGAGTCTAACTAATAGCCATCGGTTTGTTTTTGCTTGTTTCCTACAATCAAGCTTCACTAAGGAAAGTAATTGGTTATAGACTGTTAAATGTGGGAAAAGCACCACGAGTGACTCTGCACTCTGTGCTTGGTTGATAACAGAGCAGGAAAAAGTAAGTCTTCTGGCCTCTGGCCAGTAGTCTTTTTATCACCTGGCACCAAATCTATGCATATTTTTTGATATGCTAATACTTTAAAAATCTACACCTAGAAAATATATTATTAACTAATATTTGTGCTATTATAATTCACAACACAGTTATAAATAAAGTGCTGTAATATAAACTACTAAAATATTCTAAAGTTTCATTGATAGCAGAGAGACAAACAATGGCAGCATGATAATTTCTATTTTAATATGATGATTAGTCAGCAAGAGGATAGAATTAACTTGATTTTCAGTTTTCTGCTTTCCTGGGATTTTGGCTATTTGTGTAGCTGAACAGTCTTCCTTTGACAGCTGCTATGTTTCCTGATAACATCCATCTTTTATTTTGGTTCTTTTACCCATTAAAATATGGCCAAAATCCTCCCAGTAAGGTTTCAGAATCCAGTCTGCCTATTTAACATCCCAGAGAGCCCACTTTGAAAGATTGCGGTTTTGTTTTGTTTGTTTGTTTGTTTGTTTCATTTTTTTCTGTCACTTTTCCTATCAGTGGAAAAGGAGGACAAAATATAGATCAGGATGTGAACATTCGCACAGTAACAACACTCATAAATGTTCTCATAATGCGTTGACTGGAAAGTGTGGTCACATTAAGCTTTCCTCGTTCAAGGGGAGAAAGTGCCTATCATTCATCATCAGATCCTTAGGAATGTTTTGGAATGTTTCCCCCCTGCCACTTTAGCTGGCTGTAACAGAGCTTCTGCAAATCACCTAGGTACTCTAAAGTGTGTTGGGTGTTTGCTGTTCATGGCTGATGTTAGTCTTCAGTTCATTCCTCTGAAACTATTCTTAATGTAAAGCCACTTTCCAGGAGCTAGTCATTTTAAGAGTTCCTATGGACATGCTCACCAGGTTGTGTTAAGAAATCTGGAGGACAACTGCCTGGCCAACTGACTGGAAGAGATACATATTTATTTTCCTTCTAAAAGATGAGGACCTGACAGAGTGTGGAAATTATTGAACAATATCATTAATATCCTCTGTGAGGAGGAGGGTGACATCAGGTTTAGAGAAGGACTTATCAACAACCTGCATTATCTAGATGACACAATCTTGATAAGCTTGGGATAGGGCAGGGTTCAGAGCTATTAGACATAGGGTCACTATGACTTGCAGGCAACTCGATAACACATAATAATAATAACAGATAATGTCAAACACAAAATAGTGCTGAAGGTTATCCAAAAACAGCTGGAACAGTATATTGACAGAGAAAGACTAGAAATACAGACCAGTTTTAGAAGAGACTATGGCTCTAGAGACATTGTTGATGTCAGCAGGATCTTGGCTGAAAGTAGAGAGCATCAGAGGAATGTCTATTTATGTTTTCCTGACTATGCAAAGGCATTTGACTGGATCATAAGAAATTGAGGTTAATCTTGAGAAGAATGGAAATCCCAGAACATAATGGATGACTGGAATGCAAAAGTGGGGAACAGAGAAGAAGATTCAGTAGTTGGAAAACACGGACTTGGTGACAGAAATGGAGCTGGAGAGAGAATGATCGAATTTTGTACAATCAATGACTTATTCATAGCAAATACATTTTTAAAGAGACATAAACGCAGGTTACATACTTGGATTTATACTTGGTTATATACTTGATTATATACATGATGGTATGAATAGGAATCAGATTGATTACATCTGTGGAAAGAACTGCTGGAGAAGCTCAATATCAGCTGTGAAAACTAGGCCAGGAGCTGATTGTGGAACAGACCACCAA
>NW_006399832.1:4187635-4222497 GCF_000299155.1 Elephantulus edwardii
TGTGAACAATCTCAATCTCTTCGCCATCCATCCTGATGCTACCAATTGGTCCAGTGGTGAGAGTCTTTGTCTTCTTGACATTGAGCCTCAGTCCATACTTAAGGCTGTAGTCCTTGACCCTCTGCAGCAAGTGCATCAGGTCCTCCTCAGTTTCAGCAAGCAAGGTTGTGTCATCTGCATAACGCAGACTGTTAATAGATCTTCCACCAATCCTGACGCCACACTTCTCCTCATAGAGCCCAGCCTCTCGGATAATCTTGGTCCAAGTATAGGTTTCACATTAGCACGATTAAATGTTCTGGGATTCCCATTCTTCTCAGCACCATGATAGATGGAGAAGATATCGATGTTCTTAACAATTTCGGCTTGCTCTGTTCAACAATCAACACTCTTGGTACCGGTGGTCAAGAAATCAAAAGACAAATTGTGTTAGGGAAATATGCTGTCAAGGACCTCTCCAAAGTGCTAAACAGTAATGATATCAGTCTAGAAACTTAGGTATGTAGGATTCAGGCAATGGTCTTCACCATTACTTGCTATGCATCAGAGAGCTGTTTAATGAGTAAGGTTGACAGAAGAAGAATCTATACCTTTGAGTTGTGATGTTGGAGAAGAGTGTTGAAAATACCATAGACTACCAAGAGAACAAACAAGTCTGTCTTGGAGAAGATAAAATCAAATTTCTCCTTGGAGGCAAGTCTTTTAAAGCTCCATCTCACATAGTATAGGCACATGGCCAGGAGGGACCAGTCCTTGGAGAATGATATCATGCTTGGAAGGGGGGGAGTGACAGCACAGGAGAGGAAGACCCCTGATGACATAGTAAGTAGGGTAATAGGAGTAGGTGTGTCAGAGATAGTGAGACTGGTTCAGAGTAGGATGGGGTTTGGACCTATTTTGCACAGGGTCATTATGAGTTGCAGGTGACTCGATGGCACATAACAACAACAACAACAATAATATATAGTGTAAACAGTGTGTCCAGCTATTAAGTTCAAGGCTGACAGTTAGAAAATGTGACTTGGAAGTAAGATCTGGTAATCTACTTCTGAAAAGTGATGACTTTGAAACTATGTTTTATTCTAACACATGTACGTTTGCTCGGAGTTGAAATCTACTGCACAGCAACTAGTGTGGTTTTTGGTAATAATTTTAGATGAACTCTTTTGATCCAAGGACCTCACCCTATCACTCACTGAAAAGCCATCAACATATGGAAATGTGAAGCACTGCCCTTTCATTCTTTCTCAAGGCATCCTTCCTGTCAGAACCACTCATCACTCCAACCCCAAGGTTTCAGGGTCTGTCTCTTTTCTTCGTATCTTTTCTGCTTCAGTTTCCTAATACTAATCTGTTTAGTCTTCTCAATGGAGGAAATTGGGTTTTCAGCTCTCTGTGGTGAAGTTGTTGTGGGTCAGAGGTCAGGCTATGAATCAATGAGTCTGGTCACTAGGCCAAGGCCAAGGGCTGGTTGTAAACAGGAGTGCTGCGGTCACTTAACAACTTAACAGCCTTGACATACAGCACAGGAAACTCTGCTGGCATAGTCCATAGCCTATAGCAAATTGTACCACTAACCTGAAGGCCAAAGATCTCCATTGGGTCAAATCTACCAGCAACTGCAAGGAAGAGAGATGACCAGTCTTTTCAACTCCTGTTAAAATTGCTAAGCCAGGAAACCTAATGGAGGAATAATGACATAAGTCAGAACTCCCTCAACAGCAGCAAGTTGTTTGAACATAGAGCAAAAAGGAGAAAGCAAATCATTTAAGAAAATCAGGAAGTAGACTCTTTCATTAATTTAATTATTTTATTTTTATTTATTTTTTTACTAGTTATCTTTTTATTTTACAATCATGGTTTTACTTATTATTAGACCTTATGTGATTGAGTTAGTTCAGTACTGCTCAGGTAAGCAATATTTCCTTAAATCTTAATATTCTTCTAAATATTGTCATTTGGTTACTTTTAGTGCTAAATTTACTATATATTAATTCAGTACTGTGGTATTTTATTTATTACTTCTTGTCATGATATGCCCCCAAACTGGAAGAGTCTAAACATATTTTGCTAAAGATGAATCTAGAGATGGTAAGTAAACAGTTTAAGGTTACAGGGCAATAGAAGCAAAGAAAGAGCAGCTGGGCAGTTCCATTCTCAAGCAAAGACTTGAACCAGCGCTGCATCCTTTCTCTATACACGTTCAATCTTTATGATGAGCAAATCATTCGAGAAGTTGGATTTTATGAAGAAGAATGTGGTATCAGGATGGGAGAAAGACTCATCAGTAATCTGTGTTATACAGATGACATAACTTTGCTTGCTGAAAATGAGAACTTGAAACACTTGCTGCAGAAGATCCAAGACTGTAACATTCAATATAGATTTCATCTCAACATCAAGAAAACAGAAATCCTCACCACTGGGCCAATAGGCAAACATCATGATACATAGAGAAAAGATTGTCAATAATTTAATCTTACTTGGACCCACTGTCAAGACACTTGGTACCAGTAGTCAAGAAATCAAAAGAGTTTTTGCACTGGGCAAGTCTACCGAACAAGTCTACTGATCTCTCCTAGTACTGAAGAGCAATGATGTCAGCTTAAAGACTAAAGTGCACCTGATTCAAGCCATGATATTTTAAATCACATGCTATGCATCTGAGAGATGGACAATAAGTATGGGTGACATGAGAATAATTAGTGCCTTTCAGTTGTGGTGTTGGAAAGAATGCTGAATGTCTTATGTACTGTCAAAAGAATAAACAGATACAAGTTGGAGAAAGTGCAACCAGAGTGCTCCTTAGAGGCAAAAATGGAGAAACTTCATGTCACATTCTTTGGGCATATTGTTAGGAGAGGATATTCCTTACAAAAGGGACATCGTGTTTGGAAATGTAGTAGGTCAGTTAAAGATAGGAAGAACCTCAAAGAGACGAATTTACACAGTGGCTGCAGCAATGGGATCAAGTACTCCAGAGATGATAAGGATGGCACAAGATTGGACAGGGCTCATTGTTCATAGGGCCAGTGTGAGTCATACTCAACTTTATGGCACAACAACAATAACACCAGAGCTGAGACAGAGCAACTAGGACTTAATGAAGACATATTTGTTACCAAGGAAAAGTTCCCATACATAATACTGAAGAATGAATAGCAACCTGAAATTTTTCAACATGTAAGTACGTGTATGAAGTATTTAAGGGGTCCTGGTGGTGTAGTGATTGAGCTCTTGGCTGCTAACTGTGGCAGTGGTTTGCACTAACTCTGGCAGCCTAGAGGTAGGGAGCTGTTTTGCCAAGCTGAAAAGACATGGTTCAAATCCACAAATTGCTCTGTTCAGCTACAGCTGGTTCTGACCCAACGTTGCATAACAAAAACTATGGGAAAAGGACATAGCAGTCAGCTTCCATAAAGATTTTCTCTCTCCCACTACTGACTCATAGCTGACCCTCCAGTGGGCTTCCAAAGCTATAAATCAAACGAGAAGAGAATTCCCAACATTCTTCCTTGGAGCAGAAGATGGATTTGAACTGCCAGAGAAAGGTGGCCTTTGGATTCGCAGTGCAATTCTCTATGGATCACACCACCACACCAGAGCTCCCTCGATGAAGATCGTGGCCTTGGTGATGTGGGGTAGAGGGCCCTCTACTCTACCTTTTAGGGCTTCTGTGAATTGGAATCAACTCAATGAATCACAAGTTGAAGCATTTGAAAAGTAAACTTGGCACATTTTCAAAGCTTAACAAGTTTAAAGAGTATTTTAATGTTTATTTTAATGGCATAAACAGATCATGCTTCATATTCTGCTTTCTTTAATATTTAGGGGAAAAAATTGAGTAAATATTTAACAAATGTGTAACATACTTTGATTATAAATGATAAGCTATCCTTTTAAAAATTTCTGATTTATTCAGTCAACCAAACTGAAATAATTTCAAGAAGTACACTAAGGAATTCTTTCTAATGCCTTTTCTCTCTACTTAGTACTAAGGGCAAGCCTGTCAGCCTTTAAGCTTTTGTTTGACCTGCTTTGTCAAATTCTTTGTGAAATGATATTCAGAACAGTACAATGTGATGTCAACTTGCATTAATTCTTTCCCAAGGAGAGGTGTTCAGTATTCAAAGCGTGTTTGTACTGGCACAATCTATTTATGTTTCAGCCTCATTCCTGAAGGTTTACAAGTTTCACTTCCTTTGGAAGACTTTGTTCTTTGTTGTGATTTCTCTTCTAGAAAATAACCTTTGGTAGGACAATAATGATGTTCTTTAAAGTTGACTTCAAGAAAGTTATTAAGAAAATAATAAGTACTTCAGAGAGTTCAACAAAATGTTATTTACATATCAAGATTAAATTTTACTCTTTTCATCTTACATACATTGTGAAAAATTAAAACTATTACTTATTCATCTAAGCAAAAATCTCTCAATGACATAGATCCATCAACAGCATTGCATACATTTTAATTTAAAATAGAATTAGATTCTAGCTGCAAATAAACATGCATATATTCCCCAAATGATGTAATTGTTCAATTATAATAAGAATTGCATATTAATGAAATCTAAATATTTTTCTGAGTCTCATAAACAACAAGGGATAGTAAAAATAAAAATTTGAAAGATTTTTCATTGACAGAATAATGTACATCACCAATTTAGTATTCTATATGCATCTTGCTTAGAAATAATTAAGAGAAAGGTTTAATTAAGATTCCAAATCTAGATTTTGATGATGCTGGAATGAATGTTTGACTTCTTCTAATTTCCTGAAGGACAAATTATAGTAATTTCCAATACAGACATACAGCAACCATAATTGTTGTTTATTAGAAGGTCTTTTTTTTTCTTCAAATTTTTCCCTTTCCACCTTTCTTCTGAAGTCGGTTTCTGGTTGGTTCCGTTAATAACAAGGGTTCTTGTATGACAACTGCTGGATAGTTTTTGCCTAGCAGCTCGACTTCCACTTCCTGTCCCACTTTACTTAGCTCTACAGGGACGTATGCGAAAGCCAGGCTCTTCTGGATGCTGTAACTGTAGCTTCCAGATGTTGTGTTGCCAACCACCTAAAAAACAAAACCCGAAACATGTCAGCAACTTGATCACACCACTCAGCAGGACAGTTTTGTATTTCCTTTTTCCAGATGAAAAAACATGATGTATAGGTGTAATTCATCGGATGAAAGGATAATTGCATGAAACACAATGTGAATAAAGGAATGTGTGAAACACTATGTGTATGAATTTTATATGCAAATCAATATAAAATTTAAAAAAGAAAATAAAAGCCTTCTGAAATACTGACTGTGGACACTACGAAGGATAAAGAAGAAAAATTTTTAAGAATATTAATAAAATTTTACATGTTATGAAAAAGATTTACCAAAAAATATATTTATATTTTAAGTTTCTCATTTTAGAGTAGTAAATGCTAGTTTTCTTAATACCTAGCACTATTTTGCTCAGTTTCAAACCAGGAGGTGTGAAAGAAGGAAGAACATGATAGTTTAATTTATTTTTTTATTCATTGGTGCACATTTTCTACCCCCACCCTCTACTCTCCCAGCCCACCTCACAATGTACCCCTTGTTCCTGACTGATGTCATAATATAGTACCAAATCATATATTCCTTTTGGACAGTTCACCCCTTCATCTACTCTAATGCAGTGTTCATTATCTATCCACTCTTTTCCCACTCTACCCTCAACCACTTCCCCCCATCTGTCCTAATTTATAGTAGTGTTGTGTAGTATTTGTTCTTCTGTGACCAAGATATTCCACTCAACATAATGTACCATAGCTTTTCTATCCATTCATTTGTTGGTGGGCACTTGGGTTGCTTCCTTCTCTTTGCTATTGTGAATAATGCAGCATTAAGCTTGGGTGTGAATACAGCTGCTTGAGTCGTGGTTCTGGTTTCTTTAGGTTATATATCCAGTAGTGGAATTGCTGAGTCAAATTATATTTCTATTTCCGACTTTTTGACAAAGTGTGATCACCTATTATCATGCCAGCATGGTAAGCAAGTGAGCAAGAGGGGGAAATCTAAAATTTCAAATGCATCCTTAGCCAACCATTAGAGTCCAGAAAATTAGTCATCAAAATGGTGAGGTATTGATATATTAATAAATATTTTAAGTGTTTCTAAAAGGTTTATTAACATATCAATACTCAATGTAAATAGAACATTCTATGTTAGAGAATATATATCTTTCAAATACATCCTTAGCTAACCACTGGAGTTTAGAAAATTGTCAAACTAGTGAGGCATTGATATATTAATAAATATTTTAAGTGTTTTAAATATTTATTAATATATCAATAGTCAATGTAAATAGAACATTATTATTAAAAATTATATATATATTTCTATATTTCAATCTTTATGTGGTACAAATCATTCAGGAGGCTAAGCTTTATGAGGAGGAATGTGGCATCAAGGTTGGGGGAAGATTTATCAACAACCTGTATTATGCAGATGACACAATCTTGTTAGCTGAAACTGAGGAAGATCTGAAGACCTTGCTGCAGAAGGTCAAGGACTGTAGTCCTCAATATGGATTGAAGTTCAACATCAAAAAGACAAATATTCTCATCACTGGATCAACTGACTGAACCATGATAGATGGAGAAGAGAATGAGGTTGTTAACAATTTCCGTTTGCTCGGTTCCACAATCAACATTCTTGGCACCAGCACTAAAGAAATTGAAAGATGAATTGCATTGGGGAAGTCTACTGCCAGGGACCAGTCTAAAGACTAAAGTGTGCCTGATCTAGGCCATAGTCTTCTTAATTACTTACTATGTATTAGAAAGCTGGACAATGATCAAGAATGTCAGAAAAATCAATGTCGTTGAGTTGTGGTGCAGAAGAACAGTTGTTGAACATACTATGAACTACCAAGAGAACAAACAGGTCTGTCTTGAAGAGGGTGAAACCAAATTGCTCCTTGGAGGCAAGGAGGTTGAAGCTCTATCTCACATACTTTGAAAATGTGGCCAGAAGGGACCAGTCTTTGGAGAAGGGAATGCTTGGAATGGTAGAGGGACAGCGCAGGAGAGGAAGACCCCAGATGAGATAGATTGACACAGTAACAGGGGTAGTGAGGGTGGATGTGTCCGAGTCAGTCAGATTTGTTCAAGATGGGGCAGAGTTCAAAATTATTATACAGATGGTCACTATGAGTAGCACTGGATGACACATAACAACACACACACACATATAATCAGAAAAAATCAAGAGCGTAAAGATACAGATTTACAATTGACACAGCCTTTTGTTCTTTGGAGATGAGTGAAATTAAGTTAGTAGGTAAATGGAGGGTAAATAAGATAACCTAGAGTGGCAAGGAAGGGAAGGGGGATGTTAAACAACCAACTAAAACCAAAGCAAGGTAAACAAAAGCTTTGAGCTGTGAGAAAATATGTGCATGACAAGCTTTTATA
Source organism: Elephantulus edwardii (assembly GCF_000299155.1). NCBI lineage: Eukaryota > Metazoa > Chordata > Mammalia > Macroscelidea > Macroscelididae > Elephantulus > Elephantulus edwardii. The sequence goes on from NW_006399832.1 coordinate 4,195,088, forward strand.
GAAACTAAGCTAACTAGTGAAAACTTATCTAAAAGAAAGGCTGAAATAAAGAAAAATGGACTAAAATGCTAAAAATTTTAATATAGAAATGTTAAGTCAAAACACTACATTAAAAAAAAGTTAATTAATCAAAACAACTATGAAATATTCTCTCACCACAGTAGCAATAGCAACGTTCAAGAAGACAGCAAGCAACAAAAGCTGATGAGATTGTGGAACGATCAGAACTCTTATTCACTGTTGGTGGGAATGTAAAATGGTACAACACTATGGAAGGCAGTCTGGAGCTTTCTCAAGAAGTTGGAAATAGAAATACCATCTGACTCGGCAATTCCACTACTGGGAATATACCCTAAAAAACCCAGAGCTGCCACTCAAACTGATGTATGCGCACCAATATTTACTGTTACTTTACAATATAAAAAAGATGGAGGCAACCCACGAGAATGGATAGAAAAACTATGATATAGTCACACAGTGGAATATTACACAGCACTGAAAAACAATAAATTCAACATGGCACTGGCGCACCAAGTGCAGAGTGGAAGGTGGGGCCGGACCAGCTGCTCCCACCAACCAAGGGTGGGAGGGCGGGGCCAGCACCTGGACCGCTAGGACACCCCCCCCCCACCACCACCCCAGAGTGAGCTTGGGCCCGAGGGGAACGAGGCTGTGGTTCCAGGGCTCCACTGCTGCTGCCATTGCGTTGGCCAAGAGGAGTGGTTCGGTCTTCGTGGTGTTTGTGGCAGATAATAATGAACAGTTTACACAGATGGCTGCAAGTTGAGAGGATGAGAAATGACAGAAGCATTATCAAACAGTTTCGTTGCTATTAAAACTGATACCAAAAGTGAAGCCTGCCTACAATTTTCACAAATCTTTCCTATAGTATGTGCCCCATCCAGTGTCCTTATTGGAGTCAGTAGAATTCCCTTGGAAGTAAGAGCAGGAAGTGGTTCTGCTGATGAACTTGTTACTAGAATTCACAAAGTTCAACAGATGCACTCACTGAAAGTTGAGACATCATTTGCAAATGGTAGCCAGTCAGTTCAGTTTCTACTCCATCCACCTCATTTGAAACTAACAACACTTCTGAAAACTCTCAGTCCAGAAAGTCCATGTTATTTGAGACTCCACCCACCCCTCCTGATACAAAGTCAGATATTGCAGCAGGAGGAGAAAGTTCAAATCATGCCACTGCTTCTCCTGAGCCTTGTGGGTGCTCAAGTCCAAGGCCCGCAGAGGACCTCACTGTCAGAGTGGAAAGACTAACAAAAAAACTAGAAGGAGAGGAGAGAAAAGGAAAGAAGAAGAGCAGAGGGAGATTAAAAAGGGGTTTGAGAGGAAAAACTGGGAAAGAATGCTGGATTATAAGAGAAAGCAAGAAGAAGAATTAACAAAATGAATGTTAGAGGAAAGAAACAGAGAAAAAGCAGAAGATAAGGCAGCTCCAGAGCGTATAAAACAACAGATTGCACTGGATTGTGCAGAGAGAGCTGCTCGTTTTGCAAAGACAAAGGAAGAAGTAGAAGCTGCCAAAGGCGCTGCTTTGCTAGCCAAACAGACAGAAATTAAAGCTAAGAGGGAATCTTACGCAAGAGAAACGGGTGCAATTGCTAGAATTCAGTTCTGGTTTCCTGATGGTTCTTCCTTCACAAGCCAGTTACCTTCTGATGCTCCTCTGGAAGAAGCCAGACAGTTTGCTGCACAAACTGTTGGCAACACTTATGGTAATTTTTCATTAGCAACCATATTTCCCAGGAGAGAATTTACCAAAGAAGATTATAAAAAAAAAAATTACTGGATTTGGAATTTGCCCCAAGCGCTTCAGTGGTGCTGTTGCCAGCAGGAAGACCAACATCCATGGTGCACTCTTCTAGTGGAGACATTTGGACGTTGTTGGGGACAGTATTTTACCCTTTCCTTGCCATCTGGAGATTGATCAGCAACTTCTTATTTAGTACCCCTTCTCCTGCTGTCCAGACTTTTGTGAGAGTGGCATCATTGGAACCCTCAAACTCTGCATCATCTAGCAACTCTGAAAAAAGGAACCAGTCTGAAAAAAGAGTGCTGGAGAAACGTGGGGGTGACTTTAAAAAGGAGGACAAGGTTTATAGACAGAGGACTCAACTGATGGTTAAGATGAAAACAACGCTTGGAATGGCAATTTGATCCAACAGATATAAGTGCTCCAAGTACCATATGCGCAGTAATCGTTGTTTGTCTTAGGTTTTAATGCAACTAAAATGTTCCTGGACAAGTGGGACAGCTTTATGTTCTCCTACTGATCTTTAAAGTGTCTCTTTTATTCCTGCCTCGTGGGTGTGGGTCAAAATTGCTTAACTCAGAAAAGTTGTGAGATAAACTGGCTGCTAGGCTCCTCACATTTGGTAAACAACTCCTTGAAGCCTAAAGGAATGAGAAGTCCTGGTAACCTCCCTTCATCAGCTTTTTGTTCACTCTTTCATGCTCATTAGCCCTATGCATTCTGATGATCATTTTGTGTAGAGCTGTTTTGCTCTAGAACTCTTAAGGTCATACAAAGTAACTGACACATCACTGAGTAATTTGACCCCAAGTCAGAGCATTCTAATGAGACAATCAGATGCTTTATGCTTAACTTTTCTCTTTGGCTCATTAACTACAAGCAAAATCTTGTAGCTTTTTAATCTCACTTAGACACTAAATAAAAAAAATCCTTTTTTTAAAAAAAAACCAATGAATTCATAAAACATTACATACAACATGAGGGAGACTGGAGAATGTTGCTGTTGTTGTTAGGTGCCTTCGAGTCAAGTATGACCTGTCTAGATCCTATGAACAATCGATTTGAACCCTCTCCTATCCTGTGCCATCCTCACACTTCCTGAGACTCTCTGTTGAGTGAAATAGCTCAGTCAAAAAAGGGCAAATACTGCACAACACTGCTGTTATAAAATAGAACAGACATAGGGTGGTTAGGAGAGAATGAGAAATAAGTGGATAGATAACCAACAGTGCAATAAAACAGATAAGGGGAAGAGCTATCTGAAAAGAATATATGATTAGGAATTATGTGTAGGACAACAATCTGGAATAAGGGGTGCATTGTTGAGTGGGTTGGATGACGAGAGGGAAGAAAATGTGGAACAATGAATTAAAAAAAAGACCTCAATATTTCTCCCCCTTCCCACCCTCAGCTCCTCTCCCCTTCTCTGTTTGGAGTTTGGTGCACATCTTACTAGTAATTTTTCCATTTTTACAATAATGGCCTTAAACAATATTTGTCCTTATGAGACTGAGTTGTACATACACACAATGAAATATTACCCAGCATTGAAATACAAAAACAAGGATGAGCCTGGAAGACATTATGCTGAGTGGAATATCTCAGTCTCACAAGAGAACAAATAATTTATAACATAAAATAGGGCTAACATGCAGGGTTGGGGGAAAAGAGTGGATAGAAAATGAACTCTGCACTGGAGCAGATGAGGGGAAGGACTGAAAGGAAGGTAGGATTGGGCATTATACGTGTGACAACTGACAGTCTGGAACAAGAGGTGCATTACAAAGTGGACTGGAGGAGGGAGAAGCGAAGGAGAGAGAAGAAAATGTGCAACAATGAGTGCATGAAAACCTAACCTTTCTGCAAACGTCTGTTAAAATCACAATTTTAAAAAAGAAAAAGTTAAAAAGGAAGACAGCAAAAGCTTAAATATGATACATCTAAAAGAATCAAACCAGTTGCCATCAGGCGAATTGCAACTCACAGTTACCTCTAAGTACAGCTGTGTGCCACCATTTCCCAGGTTGTGACCTTTTAGGAAACAGTCCAACTTCTATTCTGAGGCACTTTGGAGTAGGTTTAAGCTTCAACTTTCAGTTAGTAGCAGTGTTTAACTGATCATGTTATGTACATAACTATTCAAAAGGGTTTCTCCCAGACACAAAATGTAGCCTAATCCTTACCTTCACATAGTGGGGTGCTTGTAGAGGCTGCTCAGAAAGTTCACTTGGAATGTGTCCAACTGACAGTCGGTTGCCTTGGCAACTAGTCCACTACAGTCAACACACTTAACATTTTTAGTCTTTAGGTACTGTTACGGATTGAATAGGGAGCTCTGGTGGCATACAGTCCATAGAAAGTCGTGCTGCTAACCCAAATGGCAATATATCTGCTAGTACAAATCCACCAACAACTCTTCAGGAGAAGACTCAGCAATCTCCTCTTTTTTTCCAAGGTGATTTAGAGCTTCTGAAAACCTGTGGAAGGTCAGCAATGAATTTATGGATTGAATTATGTTCCCCCTAAAAGGGTATGCTGAAGTTCAAACAATCAAACTCATTTGGAAAAAGAGGTTTTCTTAGTTACATTAATGAAGAACCAGAATAGTGTCTTCTAAATAGCATAGAATGAATAGACATATACATACAAGTTCTTCTCATTACTGTCACATCAGATTTGACGCTTAGTTGACCTTCCAAATCCTTGAAAATCATGCAAGAGAAGACTGTCTATCTTTCTCCTGAGTAGCAATTGTCAGATTCAAACTGCCTTTTTGGGTTGATAGTGAAACTTCCCTAGTGGCAAGAAGCTGCACTGCAATCCTGAAGGTATGCAGTTCAAGGCACCAGCTGCTCTGTGGGAAAAGGATGAACAATGTCCTCCCCTGTGATTAAATGCCTCTGCAGGCCCACCAGAGGGTCAGCGATGGGTCAGTTCTGATTCTACAGTACACAACAACAGGCCACCAGAGCCCTCTATATAGAGACAAACCAAAAAGATAATCTTCCCTTAGGGGAAATTCAACAACATGTGAAGATAAATCTACAAGTAGCCAAAGAATGCCTGGTGGGTTAGTGATAAGGAGTTGTACTGCCAACCAGCTGCTCTGCGGGAGAAATACAGGCAATCCTCTACTATGCTATTTATCGCCTCTGAAAACTTGCTGGAGGCTCAGCTATAAAAAGCTTCCAACTTATTTCTGTCATGACAGGAGTCTAGAGCGATGGCTACATGGTAGAGTGGACCTGGAAGAGATTTTGTAAAACAATGAAAGAATTTTTCTTTTACTTTTCCAAGAGGATAGTGTTCTGGGGGGAGATTTGGGAGGGGAGAAATGTGCAACAATGAATGAATGGAAATCCAAAGCCTCTAAATTTTTACTGAAATGAATAACAAATTACAATGTAAAAAAAATTAAGTTAGTGTAAGGATGGCAATGGATCTATAACTGCTCATGCTAATAAGACTATATCGTGGCATGGAGGAGGAATAGTGGAAATGTACGCACATTTACAACATTCCTCTTACCAAAACCATTTATGGAAAATAGGAACTCTATTGGAACATGTATCTCTGGATTGGAAATGATCATATTGTTAATATTTCTAGCCTTAAGCTTAAAAGATTATAATGTTCAAAATTATTTGTTATATATTTGTTTAAATTTTTCCCTCTTTTAACTACTGGGATCTAGAGGGAAGAGAAAACACCAGAGAATGGCCAAAATTATCGGGGCAGCTATTGCTGCCAGGTTAGGGCCTGTGTCAGGAAAAGGAAGTCTTACTCATAAACAGTGCCACCCAAAGGTAATAAAGGAGGTCAGAATTGCTTCCACTGCAGAAAGCTGGGCCACTCCAGTAGACAGTGTCACAGACGAGAGCCACAGATAGGCAAGGGAGTAGAGAGGAAGCTCCCACTCACTTGCTTTAAATGGGGATCTGAAGGACACTTGGCCAAGGGTGGCCCACCTCAGGTCCTCATGGCTCAGAGGACTGACAGACCCCAGCTCCCAGCTGGAAACAAAGGAGGACGCTTCGATGATTTAGATCCTCCCAGAAAAGCTGTGGGTGAGCATTAACATTACTGGTAAGTATATTCGTTTTCTCCTGGACACAAGAGCCTACTATTTGGTCCTAAAAGCCTTCTGAGGTCCCAACTCTTCTCACTATTTCTTAGTTGTTGGAATTGACGGAAAACCTCATAAGCAGTTCCTTACTTCACCTCTGCCTTGCATGCAGACTTCTGAGCTGTAAAACAACTCAGTGGTAGATGGAATTTGCTCCAGGACTTAAGAACAATAAATGACATAGTTGAGCCTCTACATCTTGTGGTTCCTAACCTTTATACTATATTAGACAAAGTGCTAGTCAATAGGCCTTTTATTTTGATATGTGCCATTATAAGAACCTCTGCTTGGAATATTATTGCTTTTTAATTTTTTACTCATGTACTTTTAACTTGTTAGTTAGATTTGTGTCTTCTAGGCTGCAACAGTTCCATGATGCATCTTCAAGGATATGAACATGTATGGCTAACCACAATTGATAACAGTGCATCTAAATTCCAAAATCAATCTCCACAATAGTCTGTGTTTCCTATTGCCAAAGGGGCCCTTTAGAGTAGTGAGAGAAGATCTTCACCCTGAAACCTACCGCATCCCTTTTCAGCAGGAAGTAGCTAAGAGAATAGGCGGTCCCCTTTTCCTTATGAATCAGGGTGAAGTGTCTCTCAGGGAGGAGTGATAGGGAATGGCAAAGGACACACTGACAAAGGAGATTAATCAGAACTGGCTTTGAAAAATACTGTGGCAATGGGACAATTAAAGCAGACTTTCAAGGGGGGCAGGGAAAGAGGAACGAACTCGGGGGGAGGGTAGAGAAAATAGTGCAACAATGAATGAATGGAAACCCAAAATCTCTGTAAAGGTTCATTAAAATTAATAAAATTTGATAAAAAAAGTTTCCAACTTGACAGAATATAGCAATCACAAACAAGGAAGAACCATTCTTAAAACCCATGTCCTAATTTCAACTTTCCACTCCAAACATATGAGTGAAAAAAATACATTATTCTCTCTAAAGACACCTACTTGTGATACATAAGCAGCCCTAGCAAATGAAAATAAATGGTAACACATATGACATTAAATATAGGCTCCTATGTCTTTGACCCTAGTTTTTAATTACCTCTTTTCAATTAACCCTGAGTCAGAAGCTCTCAATATGATTTCTGAACTTATTATGGTAAAAAATTATTTTAAAAGAAGACTTGAACACATTCATTAGTGAGAACACCTCTCTCTAGAAGATTATTAACTGCCAAGGTACTGCTGGAATAGTACACATGCTTTATAATGGCTTTTCTCCTTTAGATCACAGTTAAATGCTAGAAAGCAGAATCTGGGTCAGGCAGGTTGGCATTTTAATCAATGGTTTTTCAAAGACTTTCTTAGTAACCTTGATTTCACTTCTGCATCTGTGAAGCGGAGACTTGTGCTTGGAGCCAGGAAAGAATGGACCTGATTTGCCTGGGCATCTGAAGAAAACAGGAAGAGGTTTCAGCACGTTTTGTGGTCGAATCCCCTGACTCACTAGGTCAAAAGCTTACAATTACTCTCCGGAGACCTTTTCTCTGCCCTTTTCATTCTCCTCAAGTCCTAGCAGTGATCCATCTTGCAGTCATTTCTGTCTTGCACGAAGTTAAGAACCTCGATGCAATGGATTGATTCAGTGACAGGGGTAATGGGGGTAGATGTGTCGGAGACAATAAGATCGGCACAGGATAGACCAGGGTTTGGGGCTGTTGTACATAGGGTCGCTATGAGTCACAGGTGACTCGAAGACACATAACAACACAACAGCAACAATGAAATAAGTATTTATTTTGTGAGTGGTGTTTGAAAAAATCCTTACTGAGTGCTTTCCTTTCGGTTGATAGAAATATCATTTCTCCTTTAACTTCCCCAGGGTATTTCAGAAGTCTGATTTTTTTCTTTTATCTTGCTACAAAAATTTCCTAGTGTAAAAGTTTAGTTGTTCTACCTTTGTTTTCTAGGTTCAATTAAATCTATCCCTTCTTTTTGTTTAGTGAATCCCAAGAACAACTTGCCTCCACCCTCTAACAGACTATCTATCATATTCTATGTTAAGTCAGATGGTGGCCTTCTTTTTATAGATGTAAATAGTGCTCATTCATTTTTAGCCTTTTCTTATTTTTCTCTTAAATCATGAGACTTACAAAGGTCTCTCACTGATTAAGAGAAGATAATATGGTAAACGGCCTTTGAAGGAGATAATAATTTCAGTTGAAAGATATATGATTATATTTTTTATGTATCTTTTTTGTGCTCTCATTCATAAATAATGAGAAGTAAAACCCCAAATCTCTAAACTTTTTTCTCCACAAGCCTTTTCTTTAAAACTTCCTTTTTGGTGAAGCTGCTTTTGTAACTGTGCCACCTAACACAGCACAACCCCTTGCCATGCCTACATTTATGCCATGGTTTTCAAAAACTAGAAACTCTTATTAAAACTAGAATCTCTTCCTCCTGTACTGCTCATTCCCTAGTTAGACTTTCTTTTTCTCCAGGAGCCTCATCACCATCTGACATCCCACATATTTGATTTCTTTTTGTTTATCATGCCTAGTAAACTCCATGAGGGCAGAGAGTCTGTCCTGTTTTATCTATAGCTACGTTCTCAGTTCCTGGAATATTACTGCACTACATTGAATTGTACATAGCTTTGGTGGCCTGGTGGCAAGAAGCTGCACTGCAATCCCAAAGGCATATGGTTAAGAAGTCATCAGCTGCTCTGCCAGAGAAGGATGGGCAATCTCCTCCCATGAGATAAACTGCCTCTGAAAACTCGCCAGAGGGTCAGCTATGGGTTGGTTCCAACTCGATGGTATACAACAGCAGCAGCAACAACACTGAGTTGTAATATTGGATATAGTTTTGGCAGATGCTTTAGTGTGTATGAAAAGAGATAGACAGAAGAGAGCTGACCCAGAGAAAATAAAGCAGAAAGAGGAAAAGGACAGTGAGAAAAGAGCACAAATAGTTCAAAAGAAGAACTATCTTAGCACAATGAACATTGAGGCATTTGAGAAGGAAGTGGATAATCAGCAGGAAATCATTATAGAAAGGAGTACACAGAGAGGTACAGAAGAATTCATTCAGATTAGATTTATAGAGAGGAAGTAGAAAAAATATGATTACCTTGTGGATTGTGTGTAATGTTATAAAGAAAAGTGTGTATGAATGCTGTTCAAATTATGAAGTGCTATAGAGTTGAGTATGACTCACAGCAACCCTTTGAACCATTAGTCTGAACCCTGTCCTATCCTGTGCCATGTTTATCACCTCCAATATACTTGATCCCATTGTTGTAGTCACTTGCAGTAATCTACGGGCTTCCTCTCTTTTGCTGATCCCCTGCTTTTCCAAGCAAGATGTCCTTGCTTCTCCTAAGAAATAGTTTATATTTATTTCTTTCTTCTAGTTATTTATTTCTCTGAAATAGCTTGCTTCCCGGAAACTCTATGAATGTGGAGAACCAATGAAAGTCATACAAGTGTTTCAGGTCTTTCGTTCATAGGGTCGCTATGAGTCATCTACAACTCTATGACACTTAAGAACAACAGATAACATTTGATTGTATGGATCATAACAAACAGCAAACATTGAGAAGAATGGGAATTCCAGGACACTTAGTTCTGTTCATGCGAAACCTACACCTAGACCAAGAAGCTGTTGTGTGAACAGAGTAATGGATCACTTGCTGTTGTTGTTATGTATTGTTGAGTCACCTGTGACTCTTAGATACCCTATGTACATTAGTTCTGAACCCTATCCTACCCTGTGCCAATCTCACTGTCTCCAACAGTCCTAATCCTATTTCTCCAGTCACCAAGTCAATCCATCTCATCCTAAGCCTTCCTCTCCTGCGCTGTCCTTCCACCCTTCCAAGCATGATGTCCCTCTCCAAAGATGATGTCCCTCTCCAAAGACTGGTCCCTCCTGGCCAAATGCCAAAAATGTCAGTTGGAACTTCACAATCCTTCTTCCATGGAGCTGCTTGGTTTCACCCTCTCTCAGACAGATCTGTTTGCTCTCCTGGAAGTCCATGATACGGTCAACATTCTTCTTCAGTACCACAACTCAAAGGCATCGATCCTTCTTCTACCATCCTTAGCTATCATCCACCTTTCTGATGCGTAGCAAGTAATTGTGAAGACCAGGAAAGTGTGTGTAAGTGTTGTATTCTTTCTCTATATATAGTCAATCTATGCTGAGCAAATTATTTGAGAAGTTAGACCAATGTCTTTGCAATCACTTGCTATGCATCAGAGAGTTGGACAATGACTAGGGAGGATAGAGGGAGAATTGATATCTTTGAGCTGTGGTGCTGGAGAAGAGTATTGAATATACTATGGACTGCTAAGAAAACAGACAGGTTCATCCTGGAGAGGGTTAAACCAGGCTGCTCCTTGGAGGTAAAGATTCTGAAGCTTCATCTGAAATATTTTGGACATATTCCAAGGAGGTACCAGTCCTTGGAGAAGGATGTCATGCTTGGAGGGTGGAGGGACAACGCAAGAGAGAAAGACCCTTGATGAGATGGATTGATTCAGTGACTGGGGTAATGGGGGTATGTGTGTTGGAGACAGTGAGATTGGCACAGGATAGGGCAGGGTTTAGGGCTGTTGTACAAAGGGTTGCTATAATTTGCAGGTGACTCTACAGCACATAACAACAACAGACTTATGTAGAAGAATGTGGCATCAAGATTAGAAGAAGACTCATTGATAACCTTTGGTATGCAGATGACACAACCTTGCTTGCTGAAAGTGAAGAAGACTCGAAGCACTTGTTACAGAAGATCAAACAATGCAGTCTTTAACATAGATTGCATTTCAGTATCAACAATAAATGAATTTTTTAAAAAATGAACTGGGGGAGGGGAAAGAGAATGGGAGGAGGCAAAATGTGCAACAATGAATGAATGAAAATCTAACTTTTTTTTAAATGTTCATCAGAAATCACAATTAAAATATAATTTTGTCTAAAAAAGAGAATAAGATTTTGCCCATAGCATCTTTCAGTATTGCAACTCAAGTCTTGAGTTTTTAATTTCTTGAGAAATGCAGAGCAAGTTCTCTTATTTTCTAACTCCAACTTTGCACATTTCATTATAACGTGTTGCTTTGTCTTCTCAAGCTTCCCTCTGAAATCACTATCCTTTTAGTCATTGAAGAAATAAGAAAGATGGGAAAGGATAGAAGCATGTGATCAAGGGTGGTGAGGAAAGAAAAAAAAATTCAAGCTGTATTGAAGGCATTGGCAAAATAATAAGTCCCCAGGAATTGATGTGATACCAATTGAAGTGTTTCAACAAACAGAAGCAGCCCTGGATGTGCTCACCAGGAATCAATTAGGCTGTAGTACATTAAAAAAAAAAAAACCACAACAAAACAACAAAAAAAACCCCACAAAAACCCAACCTCTTTGAGCCTTGAGTATTAACTAAACTGACCCTGTTCACTATGGAGCATTTGCTTAGCTGAGTCTTGACAAAAAAATGTTTTCCTGGTTAGGCTCCCACTCTGACCTGTCTTATGCTCTGAAGTGTCCATATCTGCTGATAAAACTGACCAGAACACATAAAAAAGTTAAAGCAAACTGTAATTTACTAATAGTCACAAAAAGTGGAGAGACTGAAGTTCTTTTGCAAAGTAATCTAACCAACCTTTGTCTTAGTGAATGTAAATAAAGCATACAATTTCAAGACGAAAATAAGATAAGTTTACTCTTCCTGAAGAACTCAATGATCACCATGTTTCATTCGTTTGATTTTCCAAGTTTCTATTCTCTATGGCCAGTAAGGTTTTTTCCCCCCTGCTAATGCACTAAATTAGAAATGGTCTCCTACTGAAAGATCTTAGATAACCGAATTAGAATCCAAGTTCCTTATGAAAGCCATCACTTGCATTGAGCAAATAGCCTCAGATTTTTTAAACTACAACTCCCTCATTGTTTCATATATTTTACATTTCTGGGTTTGTTTATTTAATTAAAGCATGTACAAACCCCAAAATGAGCAATATTTAATTTTCCTTTGAGTTTATTGCTTTCTGTTTCTTGAATGTCAGCTCAGAAATCATATATAGTAAATAAATGTAATAAAATTTTAAGTATAAACAGACAGAAACAGGAGACGTTCTGTTGCATAAAAGATGCCATGGCCCCTAGCAGTGAGGTCCTCAGCTCTCACCTTGCCATTATACCAGATGCTTTCATTTCCCTCTGGATCAACATCATCCGTTGCCAAGGTGAGGCAGACTAGTCTCCGTTTCAGCCCCTCGGTTTTAATCCGTTTCAGTGCCTGCTTTCCTATGAAGTCGGCTGGCTGCAAGAATCAAAGATAATGATGATGAATGAATGTTCAGACACTGTGACAAGGTTAGAGATGCAAGCATTTAAATTTGTCTTTGCTATTTTCTCGCCAGTTACACATAAAATAAAAATACAGATTGGATCAAACGTCTAGACAAAGATTTCTTAGTCCTCAAATGACAGGACCAGTCACCTATTCCTTCAGAATATGCCAGATTTAAGAGTAATAATTTGTGATGACAATTTTATCAGAACTGCCCAAGCAAAAATGGGTCTGGGAAGTATGAGGGGTTATTTTACAACAGTGAATTATGAAAGTGACCCCCAAACGTAATGGTACTGGACAGTGGTACCGGCTGTCAGTGAGCAGCATGTAACTAAATTTTACATACAGTCAGTTTTTTGTAAAATGGTCACTTTTTATAATTCTGTACTACCATCCCTCACCCTACTTTCTTCAGAATAATGGTCCCTGGAATATATTAACATATTATGCCATGTTTGTTAGTTCACTTAAGAAACATTTACTGAGTCTTTATTATGAGACAGGAGTTGTGGTGGTATAGTGTGTTGCATGTTGCATTGCTAACAGAAAGATCTGTGGTTCAAATCTACCAGCTGTTTCTTCAGAGACACATAGACAGCCTCTTCCTGTAATGATTTATAGGGTCAGGAGATTGTCCATCATTCTCCCGCAGAGTAGCTGGTGAATTTGAACCGAATGCCACTGAGTTAGTGGTACAACTCCTTACCACCAACCCACCAGAGCTCAATCTTTCTCAATCTCTTAATTTCTCTCTCTCGCTCTCCCTCCTTCCCTCCCTCTCCCTTAAAAAAAATACACACACACACACACACACCCATATACTGGTGGTGTAGTGGCAAGAAACTGTGCTTCAATCCTGAAGGAACACAGTTCAAATTCACCAGCTACTCTGGGGGAGAATGATGGACAATTTTCCGTGCAATTAACTGCCTCTGAAAATTTACTGGAGGGTCAGTTATTGGTCGATTCCGACTCAATGGTACACAACAACATATTACACACACACACACACACACACATTCAAGACCTTGATGAAGTTCATTAGTAACATGTCTTTTAACTAACTAGTCATGAAGTTCTTGAGTTGAAACACTTAGGTAATTTGCCCAGTATGACAGAACAATGAGAAACAAAGAGCAATTGACACAAGAGGAAAGGTTGATGTCCCCAACAGATGTTAGGATAAGCCTCCTAAAAAAATGAGGCAATTTGCTCCCATTCAGACATACAGCCTTGGAAATCCTAGGGCCAGTTCTGCTCTGACTTACAGGGTCACAATGAGTTGGAATCAACTTCCTGGTAGTGTTTTTTGGGATTGTTTAACCAATGTGTCTTATTTTGTAGTCGGAGAGGAAAAAGGGCTTAATATACAAATCTTTGTATATGCCATTTAATGGCATTTAATCACTGATTGTTTTTATGTTCCATTGAGTTATTTCAACTCACAGCAACCTTCTGTTACAAATCTTTCCAGGAGGGGACTGGCAAGCCTTTGTCTCAGGGAGTTGCTGGGGAATTTTAGCCACCCACATGTGGGTTGGCGCCAAGCACTTTACTGTTACACTACTGGGGCTCCTTAATTAGAGATTACAAAGCAAAAACCAAATACTTGAAACACTTCCCATTTTCAGAATACTCTTTGAAAGAAAAGAAACAACCACATACTCTCATTTATTTCTTAAGAAAAAAAGAAAAAAGTATGTCATGCCAGAGATGTCCACCATTACCAACATTTGGTGTTTATCTCTTTTTGTTCACAAAACACTTAAGATTAAATGCACTAAATCCTTCCCACCCCTTAAAACTCCAGTGAAACCATAGGGAGGGGTTATTACATGGTCTTTTTTCTGGAACCTCCATCAACTCCCTTCAGATTCAGAATTTCCAGAATGAACTTACATTTCAGGATTATTTCTATGGACATCACAACTCTGAATTGCTGACTGCACAGGAAACTGCAGAAACTACTAAAGTACGAAATGAAGGCTCAATTATTACCTCTCCCTCTGTTTGACCTAGACAGAGATAATCAAGTACCTCGCTTATAAAGCTTTATTATGATATCAAATAACAAAATCAGACTGACTCAAGTTACCATTTAAAAAGAGAAATAAAATCATCCCCCAGGAAGAGCCTGATTTGCTTTGAATTCTATGTATACAATAAATCTATAATGATGACAAGTTGTTGTTATTGTGGACGTCAAGTCGGAAATGACCCCGAACTGACCCTCCAGCAGGTTTTCAGAGGCAGTAGATCATCCATGATGACCAGAGTCATGAGAAATTAAAGTTTATTAGAATTAAAATATGTATATCTACCTAAACATAGAAAAACTGTGACAAAACTTTTTAGTTTTTGCTATGCTCTTTACAAGAAGGCCCTTACTCTGGATACTTTTTCCACTACAAGAGATGTTTAGAATAGCTACCTAAAAGTAAACAATCACATTTTTTTCTTTTTTTAAAAAAAGTTATATATTAGTGTGGGGAAAGGCACTCAGGAGTGCTGACCAACAATGAGCAGGTAAATCTCATGCAAGGAAATCTTTAGAGTGTCAGGAGGTCCTAAGGTATTTTGTCTTGAGGAGACAGAGACCATAGCATGCTGTGCTACTAATCAAAGGCCAAGGATCTACAGCAGTCTGAATCCACCAACAGCTTCCAGGAATAAAGAGAGGTGGTCTACTACCACAAAGAAGCCCAGTGGAGGTTTTTCTATTTGTTGGAGCCAACTTAAATAACAGTTGTGAACGGGTGGGCTATGGAATCTGAGACTTTAAAATTGATTTAGTCTTGAAGGTTTGAAGTCTTTCTGAATTTCCTATTAAAGGATTTACTTTGAATTATTTAGTCAACTGTTATTATCTGTTTGCTGGGTCTCGGATACTCTGTGTTAGGCACAAAAATACTCAGAAATAAAGGGGATATAGTCTTGTAACTTCAGAGAGATGAAACCCTATCCTGTCTTGTTACAAGACACCTAATTTTTAAATCATTCCATATCCTCAATGTTTCAATGTGTCAAAGGAAAATTTGAAGGTATTATAAGCACGATAGGCGATGTGACAGAAAATCAGCTACATGAATTTTTGAAAAGGAGTCATGGTGGCTTCTGTTTATGAAAACGTAGAAATCACAAATATTTTCTAAAACTTGAAACAAAAATCATCTAATGTATGGATACAGAAATGCAAAAACAGATGCTCTGGTAGCAATATTTACGACAGGGACTCAAGAGAGAGGGTGGTCAAGTCTACTACCTGCGGTGGGAGAGACAGCCTCCATCAGCAAGCATGTTTACAGGGAGCAGCTTGAGTTGAGTTTTGAAAGAAGAGTATGTGATTATGATTACTGTCTGCAGAGTTGTTTCTAGAAGTGCTTGTGCTTACATTAGAATTTGATCCTCACAACAAACCACAGATTGTGGGTTTGAGGATGAAAAGTATTTGCTTAGCTGGTTAAGAACCAAGATCTCAGCACTTCTAACCTCGTTGTTTTCCTCTCCTTTGAGGGCCTTGCCTGAGCCACTTAAGTCAGCATATGCTATGGATTGACACAGTAACTGGAGCAGTGGGAGTAGGTGTGCCAGAGTCAGTGAGACTGGCTCAGGACAGGGCAGGCTTCAAAGCTGTTGTACATTGGATCGTTAAGGGTCACAGGAGACTCAACGGCACATAACAACAACAACATTCTATGTAGGCGTCATGTGAAAGCTGATCATGGCCCAATTTCTCAGAAATGGGGTCTTTTTAGGATACTGAATGGGAGCCACAGGAGAGGATATTAGAAGGGGTATAAAGTATACCAAACATCAACCAAATTCACAACTTTACCAAGGGCTAAACAGAAACATACTGACCCTCCAATGTGTTTTCAGAGACTATAAAACCAAAGTAGAAACAAAGATGGGAAGGTTGAACCCACCAGCTGCTACATGGAAGAAATATGGGCAATCTCCTCCCATGAGATTTATAGCTTTCAAAAACCCCCTGGAAGGTCAGCTATGCTATGAGTTGATTCTGTTTTGACCACACTGAATTTTAGTGAGTGGAAACATGAGTTAACAGCTAATCATGAGAAAATCTGAAATAGTGAGGGGAGAACCTATAAAACCTTCTTTAGAAGGAAAACAGTTTAAATAAAGAAAATTGTGTGTTTACAAGGGAACTCTGGTGGCCTAGGGGTTAAGGAGCTGTGTTGCCAATGCAAAGGCACACAGTTCAAATCCACCAGCTGTCCTGGAGAAGAAAGATGGGCAATCTCCTCTTGTGCAATTTACTACTTCTTTTTTAAAATTTATTTATTATTCATTTTAATGAAAGTTTACAGAGACTTTGGCTTTCCATTCATTCATTGTTGCACTTTTCTCCCTGCCCACTCCTCCCCTCTAGTTTGCTCTTCTCTTTGAAAAGTAAAAGAAAAATTCTTTCATTGTTATACAATCCCCCCCCCAAGTTCACACCACTATGCAGCCTTCATTCTGGACTCCTGTCATAACAATAATACCTAATCATATATTCCTTTTAAACAATTATTTCCCTCATCTGTTTCAGTGCAGAATACATAACTTATCCCATCTTTCTCAGTCTCACCCCAACCCCGATGTCAGTCTCATTTTACATCAGTGGCACTATGCAATATTTGTCCTTTTGTGACTGAGATATTTCACTCAGCCTAATGTCCTCCAGGGTCACCCATTTTGAATAATATTGCATGAGTTCCTTGTTTTTCAACGTAGCAGAGCATTCCATTGCGTAAATATACCGCAGCTTCTCTAGCCATTCATTTGTTGATGAGCACTCAAGTTGTTTCCAGCTCTTTGCTATTGTGAACAAAGCCGTGATAAACATGGATGTGCATGCAATTTACTACTTCTTAACATCCATTGTTAGGTCACCTATGTGTCAGTTCTGACTTGAAAGCAGGCAGCAACCTTTCCATAAAACAAAAATAATAAGGTGGCAATCAACAACAACAACATGTAATATTCGTAAATAACATTTACAATTTATTAAGCTCTTGCTCTGTGGCAGGTATAGGAGCCTAGGGGCACAGTAGGATATGTGTGAGGTTGCTAGGCTAAAGGCTACCGTTTGAAGCGGCCTTTGAAACTTAATAGAGGTCAGCATGAGTGTGGATCAACTCAACAGCAGTGGGCTTGTTTTCTTTTCTTTGGTTTTATGTGCCACACACTATGTTGAGGGCTTTCTATTCATGAACTCATTTAATCTCATGACAAGCCTATGTAATTTATACTTTTATCACCACCTCATAAAGAGAAAACTATAACTGAGGCTCAGTTTTATGGCAGTATCTATCAGCATCTTTTGATTTAACCATGTTTTCTAAAAAGACAGCCTGGAGTCTATCATTGGAAGGCATGGCTGATGTAAATATCCTGAATAAAGGATGTTTCTTTTAAATTACTTCTTGGTGGCTTCTGTCTGCTGTGAATGACATTCATTATATAGAAAATATATTTATATTACGTGAAAAAATTTGAAAACACCCTGGAGGTTAATAGTAATGAAATTTGACATCTGATTCCATAAACTCCTGAGTTAGCAAGTGCTTTTGTTAGCAAATGATTCATAGATATGAATGAAAACAGTAACAAAGATAGCAACAAGAAATGTCTAACTGAAAGTAAAGGACACACACATAAAACACAAATAGTAAATAACAACCTTAAGATAATTCTTTTCATAATAACTATGTGCCTGACTTAGGAAAAATTAAAATAGGCAATGGTTTTCCATTCTTGTTTAATTTGGCTTTCTCCAAAGATTATAGATTTCACTCCACTATGTTGTTGTCATGTGATGTCAAGTTGGAACTGACTCATAGCTGACCCTCAGCAGGTTTTTAGAGGATATACATTGTATTGGAGGAGACTGCCCATTTGTCTTCTGTCTAGCAGCTGATAGATTTGAACTGAGTGCCTTCAACTTGATAGTGCAACTCCTTACCTCTAGGCTACCAGAGTCCTTTCTTACTCTACCATGACATTATTAATAGTAAACGTATGCCTGAAGGTCAATGATGTAATTAAAATGGGTACTTTCTTTTGTTTTTTCTGTGTGTGGCATCCAGTCAGAACAAAGTCATAGCTGACTCTCCAGAGGGTTTTCAGAGGCTGTAAAATCAACAGTAGATTATCTTCTTCTGAGGAGCAACTGGTGGATTCAAATCACGTGGCTTTGGGTTGGTAGTGCTACTCTTTACCCATTTGGCCACCAGACCACCATACTCTTTTAATGGGTTAATGCCAAATTAACTGTATAAGTTCTTGTTGACTACTTTGATAAACTTACAGATTTCTGAGGCATTGATATTTTAGTTTAAAATAGTCTTGGCCTCTAGTTCTTACTTTAAGTGTTTTTAAAGTAATAAAAACTATTAACACAGCTACAAGTAATATGTACTAACTATAATACCCATATAGGTGAAAACATTAAGCTAATTTTAAGTGGAATATAATTACTCATCTCTTAGTAGCTCTATTAACATCACACAGAGAACATACATAACATATAAATTATCTAATTTGCTTAACCAAATAAATAAAATAATAAAATTAAATTTTTAAAAATAAATTGTTTGATACAGAGCTCTGAACCAGTTTCAGCCAGTTTAGTCATGACTGAGGAAGGGAAACTGGAATGGACCAGAATATATAAAATGTGAGTTTCTGAAACAATAACCAGAATAGGAAAAATCACTGGTAGAAACTCTGGAATGGGAGTCAAGGAAGAAGTGTCGTGAGCCCTCCCAGGAGCTTGCAGTGGGATATTGGATCATTTCTAGGACTGGAGAGTAACACACATTCAAAGGGGCCACAGTTAGCTGCTGTCTTTGAGCAGGGCACTGATGTTCTTGCTTTGTCCTGCTAACGCCTCCTATAGAACCAGGTGTAACGCTGCTTATGGAATCACTTTTCCATGTTTTCCACAGAAGAAGAGAGTAGCAGAGGCTCACTGATCATTAGCTACTTTAAGTGGTAGAGTGGGGATGAAAACCCAGGTGACAGGCTTCTTTCCTTAATAATTCTTGACAAGTTTCTCACTTAAAATGGTCTCAGAGACTTTCATTTAAGAACCATTCTGTCAAGAATCCCTTTGTAAATGATGTGATCAGCTGTAATACATTCTGTATATTAACTAGTTTTCCTCAGTCAGTCACATGATACCTGGTTCATGGGTACTAGTCTCAGTCCAACTGATAAAACTATATAGTAGGTCTACTCATTTTAGGAAATGGATTGCCTGGCTTAAAGACAAATAATGCCACATGATGAATATTTTCTTATTTACATATTGAGAATCACAGTCTTCAAAGTGACATACAACACTGTGCCTCAGTAGTTTAGAGCAGTCCCTGAAAGCAGGCTTTCCTAGTGCAATATGTCTCCTGATCTCCTGATTGCTGTATCGAAGGTATTGATTTTGCTTGCAAGTAAGATTTACAATTTCAATCTTTTCTCCATCTATCATAATGTTTTTTATTGGTTCAGTGGTGAAGGTCTTGTTGTTGTTGATGTGAAATACATATTTAAGGCTGTAATGATCTCCATCTGTATTATTACTGGCTAGAAAATGAATACCTCCACATACACATAGTATTCATGCTTTGCCCACAGCAGTTTTAATGAGACATCCAGAATTTCCCTAAACAAAACTACCAGCCAATTAAAGGTTCCTTCTCAAAAATGTCTGTAATGTATTTACAAAATGTGTCCTAATGATTCAAAGCAAGATGAACAGAAACCTGTGGAAACATTTAAAACACTTCTAAGCCAGGCTCATAATTATGCTAATTAGTCTTTGAACCAAAGCATATTTCTATAAACGGAAACTAGCCCCCAATATATGAGTTTTATAACTTGGAAAAATATTTAATAATAAAGAGAATATGTACTTTTTCATTTTTTAATCTAATGATTAAAAAAAAAAGCATGGAATGAATGAACTTGTGACTTTGTCAGTAGATTTTATGTTTAACTGCTTTATCAACAAGTTTTCATTTCCTTGGAATGAAGAACAGTTACTCATTCGGTGCTTTCATATGGCACTTTAAAAGATGAGAAGTTCCAAGTCCTCATTTAAAAGAATATTTTCTTATCACATAATCCTAAAAAGAACTGTGTAACACAGACACAGATCTTTTTTTGCTGAGCCATTACAAAAGCAGAAAGATCTTAGTTATAGCTGCTTTGCTCTTAACGACTGATTTAGAGTCAATACCAAAAAAAAAGAAGAATTAATATTTAGTAATGTAACTAATGTTATTTTTATCTCATTTAGACAATCTAATAATTAGAGCAAACTCATTAAGTGATTATTTTTTCTATTTTATGGAAGAGAAAGCAAGAAAAATTACAGAACTAGTTTTATTCTATACTTGCAGCAAAGAGTTAAATGAAAGAAAAACATTATTTAGAGTTCCAGCACAGCCTAGCCAGCTCTGCAACTTTCACAAAAGGAGTAATTCTGGGACAGTGCAGTGTGAAGCTGGCTTCACCTTGGGCAAGAAAGAAAACTGAGGGCACTTGTTTTAGAGAATTATTCAGACAAACTTTTGGAGAATCTTCACCAAATCTAATGCTTAAGGTTGAACAAGGCTAAGTGGCTGCATTCTCAGATCTTGCCCAGCACTCTAGTGACTATAATGGCATGTCAGACAATGACTGACAATTGCAAAGACTGAGAATTGCAAAAAAAAGAAAAAAGGTGGGAGGGGAACCAGAGAAGTATTTTGATGGTGAACAAAGAAGGAAGAGAAAGGAAGAAATGATAAGGAAGTGAAAAAAGTACATTGCTTCTCTGAGGAAGAGACTGATGACTTTGATTCTGGGAAGAAGGTAGAAGAAGGACATCCCCGACTCCCCAAAGAATGGAAGTTCAAAGGGTGCCAGGCTCAGGCAGTTGGAAATAAGATCACACCTCTTCAATAACTGTTAGGACATTTCCTTGGACAGCACCACAGAAAAGATCCTTGTGGATTTATTGCTTTTCTCACCATGGCTAAGATTGTTCCTAAATATAGAGTGATCATAATACATTTGATATGCATTGGTAAATAAATAGGAGGCATAAAAATGTAGCTCAAGAATATAATTCAGGTAGCTTCTCTGGGTTTTGTCTGGTCAGGTGGGAATAATTCCCTTCCAACCAGCCACAGGAGAGGAGACAGGTATGTAGATTGGCCATTTGCAACTACTGAAACTTGGAAGCTGCATTGCTGGGACCCTGCCACTTTCCTGGGCTTTTTCTCTGATCAAGTAATCCCAGGTAGTATTCCTGGACTTTACCTACTCCTGAGGGACCCATCCTCCTCTATCAAACTGTAGTACAGGACAGAGAAGCAGGCTGACCACAGCAAGGCAAAGCAGGGAAACCAAGCTCTCTGTCTCTCTAAGAACAACCAGAGGAGAAGTTTGCAACAGAAAACGGGAAACAGAGCCATCCATAGACAAACACTGGGGAGGAAAGACTGGCACTGGGAAACTGAAATTAGAGCGACACTTAAAGTCTGCAAATTATCAATAGCATCATAAAGATAAGGAACAACCAACAACCCACACAGACACAATGAAAACTGCCTCATTGGCCTAGTGGCAAGGAGCTGCAACTACAATCCCAGAGGCACACGGTTCGAATCCACCAGATGCTCTGCCGGGAAAAGGAGGAACAATCTCCTCCTGTACCAGTCAGATCTGATTTGACGGTACACTCACACAAAAATAAAAAAAAATAAAAAAATAATAAAAAAAGAAAACTGCCTCACACATACCAAGAAGAACTTTATATAATATCAAGGAAGCAGCAGGCAAGTTCACATTAGGGAAAAAACCAACAAACAAAAAAGCCTTCTAAAAAGGCAGACCAGAATGTAGACAAAATAATTGCTTCAGAGACAGGAAGGCAGAAGAAATATAGTGGCATGGAGTTACATAAACTGCTACTGAACTGCTACCAATGATGGGAGAAAGAGTTGAAGCCATAAATAAAGAGATACAGGAACTTAGAAAAAATCATCATCACAAAATAAGGTACAACCAATATAGTACTAGAAGCAAGAGAAATGGATGGAAATGCAATTCAGAATATCAAGCCCACAATGAGAGAGTAAGAATAGAATAGAATAGAGAGGAAGCTAGAAGACAATAACCTCATGAAGAAAACATGAGAATCATGTGGGATAGCATCAAATGGAACAACGTATGTGTGAACAAAATTCCAGAATGGGAGTAATAAGGGGGAAAGGGGAAGGAAGCATTGAAAAAATTGTGGAATAACAGAAGAAAACTTCTCAAGTGTCATGAAGAATGAGAAAATCCACTTTCGAGAAACTCAATGAACTCCAAGCAAACAAACCTCAAAAGAAAAACATCAAGACATATCATAGTCAAACTTTCCAAACCCAAAGATAAGATTAGAATACTAACAGCAAGGGGCAGAGGGGAACAAAATGTGCATGAATGAACATGCACATTTATTTTACTTTTCTGTAAAGTTTTGTTAAAATCACAAATAAAAAAAGATAAGAAAGGGCAATGTACATTGATTAAAGGCACAATAGACCAAGATGCCATAACTTTGTTTAACATCTATATACCAAACAATAGACTTAAGCATAAATAGGTTATAAAGGGAATAAAAAGGAAAATAACAGATTTCTCAATATGAATGAAAATTAAAATACCACATATCAAAACTTCTTGGATAAAATTAAGGCAGTCCTCAGTGGGAAGTTCACAGCAATAAGTAAGCACATATGAAAAGAAGAAAGGAGCAAAATAAACTACTTAACACCTCTAGCAAATACAGAGAATAAAAAGCTAACTCCAGCCATGGGAGCCACGTAGAAAAAAGGAAATTATAAAGGAAAGGGCTGAAATCAATGGTAGAGAAAACAGAAAAACAATTGAAACAATCAAGAAGAGTAGGATCTGATTCTTCCAAAGGGTCAATAAAACAAACAAACCACTGGCAGGCTTATCAAAAGAAAATAAAAAGAAGACACAACTAGAAAAAGAAATGAAAGAGGTGATAATACAACAGAACCAGATACATTTATAATAATGGAATATTATAAAAAGCACACCTAACAACAACAATAACAATAAATCTGAAAACCTAGAGGAAAAAAACTTAGGGAAAATGGACAAATTCACAGAAACTCACACCCTACTTACGTTGAAATAGACATACGTAGAACACTTGAACAGACCACTACTAAAAGAAGAAATTGAGAACATCATAAAAAGACTTTTCCCTCCCAAAAAAAGTCTTGACCCAGATAGCCTCATGGGTGAATTATACCAAACATTCAGAGAAGATCTATCACTGATTCTACTTAAATTATTTCAAAAAATAATAATTAAAAGAAACACTTCTAGAGTTGTTCTATGAAATAAGCATAACCCTAATACCCAAACCAGGCCAAGACATTAAAAAAAAAACAACCAAACACCCAAACAAAAATAAGGAACTATTGTTGTTATCCGCCATTGAGTTATCTATGACTGACTCATCGCAACCCTTTGTACAACAGCTCTGAAGACTGCCCTGTCCTGAGCCAGTCTCACTGACTCAAACGCACCTACTGCCATTGCCTCAGACACTGTATCAACCGTCTCATTTGGGGTCTTCCTCTCCTGCACTGTCCCTCCACCATTCTGAGCATGAGGTTTGTCTCCATTGATCTGTCCCTCCTGGCCACATGCCCAAAGTATTTAAGACAGAGCTTCAAAATCCTAGCCTCCAAGGAGAAAGTTGGTTTCATCCTCTCCAAGGTACACATGTTTTCTTGGTGGTTCATGGTATATTCAAGACTCTTCTCCCACACTCAACTCAAAGGTATTGATTCTTGTTCTGTCATCCTTAGTCATTGTCCAGTTCTCTGATCCATAGCAAGTAATTGCTAAGACCATGGCCTGGATCTGGAGCACCTTAGTCTCTAGACTGACACTATTGCTTCTCACTGCTCTGGAAAGGTCCCTCACAGCAAATTTATATATTTCAATTTGTCTTTTGATTTTCTGACTGCTGGTGATTAGAGTGTTGATTGTGGAGCCTACCAAGCTATAATTGTTAACAAACTCAATCTCTTCTCCATCCATCATGGTGCTGCCAATTGGCCCAGTGGTGAGAGTCTTTGTCTTGATATTGAGCTTCAATCCATATTGAAGACTACAGTCCTTGGCCTTCTGCAACAAGTGCTTCAGGTATGCCTCAGTTTCAGCAAGCAAGGTTGTGTCCTCTTCATGATATAGGTTGTTGATGAGTCTGCCTTTAATCCTGATGCCCGTTCCTCCTCATAAAGCCCAACCTCCTGAATGATTTTTTCTGCATATAAATTGAAAAGGTATGGAGACAGGATACATCCCTTTTAACTATGAAATATTTCCTGCTCTGTTCTGAGGACTGCTTCCCGATCCAAGTATAGGCTTCACATAAGCACAATCAAGTGTTCTGAGTTTCCCATTCTCCTCAAGGTTAATCAATATTTGTTGTGATCAATACATTCAAATGCCTTTGCATAGTCAATGAAACACAGATGAACATTCTTTTGGTACTCTTTGCTTATAACCAAGATCCGTCTGACACTGGCGATAATGTCTCTAGTGTCAGAACCTCTTCTGAATCCAGCTTGTATTTCTGGAGGTTCTCTGTCAATGTACTGTTCCAACCGTTTCTGGATAATCTTCAGCAGGATTTTGCTTGGAGTGTGATCTGAGTGATATTGTACGATAATTTCCACACTGTCAGATCACCTTTTTCAGACTATTCTATCTCATTAACATAGGCACAAAACTCCTTAACAAAATCCTGGTTAATGGAATCCAAAATTATACCAAAGGTGAAAAAAAATCATGACTAAATGGGATTAATAACAGGTATGCAAAGATGGTTCACAATGTATATAAGTCATTGTATGCAAATCAATAAAAATATTGACAAAAGAATAAATATTTCTGTTTCAGCTTTAAAAAATGCAGATCAGTCAAAAATTGCAAGGCAAATTTTGAACTGATGCATAATGATGCAATGAAATAGATACTGCACTACTACAAGTTCATTATCAAGTTCATGTATCATCCAAGATAATAAGAAAGACTGTTAAATCTGTATTACAGCACAGTTTCTTACTACTATGGCAATTTGTGGTTTATATTGCTGTTATCAGTTGCCCTCAAGTTGAGTGCAACTCATAGAGACCCTATGAACAACATATCTTAACCCTGCCCTATCTTGTTCCATCCTCATCATCTCTGGCACAATTGAACCCACTGTGCAGTCATTGTATCAATTCATTATGGAGGGTCTTCCATTCTTTCTCTGGTTCTCCACCTTTCCAAGCATGATATCATTTTCCAAGAAATATCATCTACCAGCAACATACCTAAGGTGTGAATCTTCACCATCCTTGCCTCCAAGAAGCATCTGGCATGCTTTTCCTAGGGTACATATCTTAGTTCTTTTGACAGTCCAAGGAATGTTCAGCACTCTTTTCCAACACCACAACTCAAACTCATCAATCCTTCTGTCATTTATTGTCCAGCCCTCAGCAGCATAGCAAGTAACTGTCAAGACTGTGACCCAAATCAGGTGCACCTCAGTCTTCGAGCTAGCATTATTGCTACTCCATGATTTGGAAGGATCCCTGATGGCAGATTTACCTAATACAATACACCTCCTTATCTTCTGATTACCAGTATTAAGGGTGGTTATTGTGGATCCAAGTAAGATGAAATATTGACAACTTCAACATTTTCTCCACTTATCATGTTGTTGCTTATCAGTCGAGTGGTAAGGAAATTTTATCTTCTTGATGTTGAGGTGCAATATTAAAAGCTGTAGTCTTTGATCTTCTGCAGCAAGCACTTCAAACTCTCCTCCTTTCAGCAAGCAAAGTTGTTTCATCTGCACAATGCAGGTTATTAATGAGTCTTCCTCTGATCCCAAAGCCACATTCTTCTTCTTAGAGTTCAACTTCTCAAATGATTCACTCAGCATACAGATTGGATGGGTGTAATGAAAAGATACAGCCCTGATGTACACCTTTATTGGTTTTAAAACATGAAGCATTTCCTTGCTTTGTTTATACAACAGCTTTTGGTCTAGATATAGGTTCCATATGAGCAAATTAAGCTTATGTATAATTAAGTAAGTAATTATGAATGTAATTAAGGGGTTGTTGTTGCTGCTGTTAAGTGCTGTCATGTTGAGCAGGACTCAGTGACCCTATGAACAAAAGATCTGAACCCTGTTCTATAACTATCATAGTTTCTCTAGTGTTCATAGAATTTCCAAAGGCATGTTATTGAGGAAGTAGGTGTCAATCCTGCTTCCAAACCTGTCTTAATCTGGGAGCGTCAACAAATACTGTCTGCCATAGGTAACCATTCTGGCATTTGACTCAACAGTGGCACAGTGTTCAGCATCACAGCAACCCCAAGTTACTTCAGTAACTGGTCCAATTACCTCAATAACTGGACCAGCATTGCACCACTTAGAAAAATGTTTGTACTAAACACAATTAACACCACCAAACAATTTACACACGACTTTAAACTAAAGCGAACCTACCCTCCAGAATCCAACTGCTTCACACGTGAGCCTCCAAATTGGAGACTTGGTCAGGGCCCAACAGATTTTTAAATATAAAGGCTCGCCCACCAGGTATCGATTTGTTTAAGGGGTTTATGTAGGATAAGGATTTTTCTCAACAGGCACATCTGTAGATGAATGTGTTCATGATGTTGTACCTGCACAAATAGAAACTGCTAAAAATATATTTTAAAGTCAAGTAAAGAAGTTCTTAGATGCATGGTTGAGGCCAGAAGGAAGTGCAGCATAATGACAAACAGCAGAACACATGCTCGCCCTGGAGAAGCATGCTGCCCCCCCACCCCAACTCAGGCTCAAGATAAGGTTATCCAAGTTCTTCAGGAAGCAAGATAGACTACTTCAAGAGAATTCAGATAGGAATCCCCTCTATAGTGGTCATTATGGTCGAGTCTAACACAAGAAAGGGACTAAGTGGATTTGAGTAAATTAACCTTCTTGTTGTTGTTATGTGCTGTTGAGTCCTTTTCGACTCATAGCAACCCTATGCACAACAGCCCTAAACCCTGCTCTATCCTGCGCCAACCGCACTGCCTCTGACACACCCATCCCGATTACCCCAGTC
>NW_006399832.1:4225137-4227468 GCF_000299155.1 Elephantulus edwardii
AAAAATACAACCAAATTAACCTTAGGCTTTATTTTTGTTGTTATTGATTGCCTTTGAGTCGAGCATGACTCATAGCAACCCTATGAACAAAAGACCTGATGCCCCTCTAACCACCATCAACATTTATCAAAGTTCATAGAGTTTCTGGAGACATATTGTTCATGAAGTGGATGCCACTCCTGTGCTGGTCTTGAAACTGGAAGAAGAAACAAATTGCATTTTTCTTCTGGGTAAATATTGCACTTTCAAAGCAAAGTATTTCAGTACTTAAAACTAGATAGAACAAGAGCTACTCTAGTTTAGCTGTGGAGAGCAGAGTTGAAGATTGCTTGAAGCTGCACTTAGTAGGATGCTTTTCCAACTACAGCAGAGGAGGAATGTTCTGATGAAACCTCTAGGTGAAGTTAGTGTTGAGAATCACTTGGAGGTGGTAGCTGCTATGTTCTGGATTGCATGTCAGTAAAATACTCTAATATCTCTCTTGATATGTCCATATTGGCTCTCTTTGGGGAAGTGAAAAAGGGGCCAGACCACAATGACCACCACTTAAATGTAGATTAGACATCAACATTTTTCAAGACCTGCAGAAAGCTCAAACAGAGCAGGGATCACCTGGCTATTATCTCTCAATTCTCTTACACTTCCAAGAGGGATTGGCACTTTCTGGGAAACCTTTCTTGCCTTCGTTTTGGGGAACAAGATATATTGTAAGATCTGTATGAATTTCTTCCATCTCCAAAATCTGCAGCCTTTACCAAAAAAAAAAAACCCAAACTTGTTTGTAGTATTTTATTTCATTTTTTACATTTTCATTTGCATGGTCATGAATCAAATATTTTCATTTGATATCTCTTTGGAATGCAGCCACTAGGAGATGGTAAAATTATCTCTGTAATATATCAGCAGCACAGCATATAGTTTGTAGCACACAGCAACACGGAGGGATCTCAAACAAATGGTTGAGTGAAAGGAGTCAGGTGTTAAGAAACACAAAAGAATACTCACTGTACTGTTAAATTTACATAAAGTGCTAGGAAATACAAAACAATCTAAAGTAATAGAAAGCAGGTAAGTGGTTGTGTAGGGATAAGTAAGGTGGGAGAGGAGCTGAAAAATATACAAAAGGGCACAAAGGATGAAAGATATAGTCATTTTTCAATGCGGTGATTTTCTAGAATTTTGTATGTAAACATAACAGTACAGTAAGTACTCTTTTGTGTTTTTGGAAATTTGACTCTTTTCGTGTAAGAAGAAAATATTATTTAATAACAAAGGATTGGGTATATATGAGGATGAGGATCTAGTGGCTACCATTTAATGTATTCTGAGACACACTTCAGGAATAATAAATTATATCATTTATCATAAGCAAAGCTAGGCTTTACTTATCCCTCACCCTCTTCCTCTCCCCCAACTCTGCACCCCTTCCCCCTCTCCTCTTCTCTCCCCCCTTTTTCTCTCTACTTGTATCACTCTCTCTCTTCTTTTATTTACCTCTTTCCTTCTTATCACTCATGACTAGAAATGTCTCAAATAATAAGGATGGTTTAATGGAAATGACACAATCATGTGGCTCTCACTCATAATATGGCACCAATGTCTTCAACCAATATCAGCAACAATTTGAAACTTGCAAAGGAAACTTCACTTTACAGATGAGAAATCTCAAGTGCAAAAATAGAGTTCTACCAAGGCCGCACAGCTAGAATTAGGTGATTTTAAAAAATTTAGTCACTACACAGAGACGCACCCCCTAAAAAATCAGACTACAGACAGAATACTATTAAACAATAATCTAGCCAAAATAAGTAGTTGTTGTGTACAGTAGAGTCGAAACTGACCCATAGCTGACCCTCTAGTAGGTTTTCAGAGGCGGTTAATCGCATAGGAGGAGATTGCCCATTCTCCTGTGGAGTAGCTGGTGGCCTCAAACTGCCTGCCTTTGGGGTTGCAACACAGCTTCTCGCCACTAGGCCACCAGAGCACCCTACAATAAATTGTAGACCTATTAATTTACATGTTCCAATCCACTATAGATTTTGTTCCATGATGATCAATGTGTGGTATAGCTAGCTTCTTGATTAAAACAAGCATGGAAGCACAAGTGGCATCCGCTTCCGAAATAGCTTGCCTCCAGAAACTCTCTATAAAAGTGGAGAATGACCAAAGTTATACAAGTATTCAAGTCTTTCATTCACAGGGTCACTATGACTCACCTGGGACTCAATGGCCCTTAACAACAACAACATAGAGAGAGCTCTGTTGGCCTAGTGGATTGAAAGTTATGCTACCAAGCCAAAGGTGGGTGATTTTAATCTGCAGCCTTCTCAG
>NW_006399832.1:4227663-4245694 GCF_000299155.1 Elephantulus edwardii
CTATGAACTTGGAGAAATGATGAATGTTATACAAGTGATCAGGTCTTTTGTTCATAGGGTTGCTATGAGTCATCTATGACTTGATGGCACTTAACAACAACAACAACAACAACAACATTATCTACCTAGTTGAAATTTCTGTTTTCCTCTTTACGTACACAACCACAACTGATAGTATTAAAGGGGCAGTGGTTCTTCGTCTTTACTGCATTATCAAAAAACCTGAGAAGATTTTTAAAAATCATGCCCAATTCTATGTCCGAGTTGATCTAAGTGATTTAGGGTAAGTCATTAGGCCTCAAATTTTAGCATGCATGAGAATCATACTGCACAACATGAATGGTTCTGGAAGACATTGGGCTGAGTGAAACGAGATTGCTATTGTAAAATAGGTTTGACATGGGGCAGGGGGAGGGAATAGAAAAAGAAAAGTAGATAATGAACACTACTGGAATATATAAAGGAAAAGACAGTCTGAAAGGAATGTATGATTAAGTATGATATGCATGGCAACAATCTGGAACAAGAAGTACATTACCAAGTGAATTAGGGGAGGGAAAGGGGGAAAAAGTGGTATGGGGGAAATTGGCATTAATGAATGAATGCAAACCCAATCTTTCTGTAAACTTTCATTAAAAGAACAATTTTTTTCAAAAAGAGAATGTTGGGCCCCAACCCCAGACTTTCTGATTTTTTGCATTTCTAATAAACCATTCATGTTTAGAGAGTCAAAAATTGTTGCTCTAAAACTGTTTCTCAGTCTTTCCTACGTAATTAAAACAAAACCAAATGTCAAATCCTCACCCCACAGATTACTTGAATTGCTTTAAAGTGATGGGATTTTCAAAAGCTACTAGGTGATTCTGAAATGACACCAAGACTGACTTGTTGTTACTGTTGTTATGTGCCCTTGAGGCAGAACCAGCTCACAGCTGGACCTCCAGCAGGTTTTCAGAGGCAGTAAATCTCATGGGAGGGCACTGCCCATCTTTCTCCCACAGAGCAGCTGGTGGAGTTGAACTGTGTGCATTTGCGATTACAGCACAACTTCTTACCACTAGGCCACCCTCCTCAATTCCTATAGCTATTTTTATGCTTTCTCTTTGAAGAAGCAAATCTAGTCATGTTGTTGTTGTTGTTATGTGCCCTATGTACAACAGCCCTAAACCCTGCTCTACACTGTGCCAATCACACTGCCTCTGACACACCCATCCCGATTACCCCAGTCACTGAATCAATCCACCTCATGGAGGGCCTTCCCCTCTTGTGCTGTCCCTCCACCCTCCCAAGCATGATGTCCCTCTCCAAGGTCCTGTTCCTCCTTAAAACATGTCCAAAGTATGTCAGACAAAGCCCCAGAATCCTTGCTTCCAAGGAGCAGCCTGGTTTAACCCTCTCTAGGATGAATTTGTTTGTTTTCTTGGCAGTCCATGGCACATTCAATACTCTTCTCCAGCACCACAGCTCAAAGGCATCAATTCTCCTTCTATCCTCCCTAGTCATTGTCCAACTCTCTGATGCCTACCAAGTGATTGCAAAGACCAGAGGCTGTATCACATGCACCTTAGTCTCCAGAGTGACACCATGGTGCTTTAGTACCCTGGAGAGGTCCCTAACAGAAGACTTTCCCATCGCAATGAGTTTTTTGATTTCCTGGCTGCTGGTGCCAAGAGTGTTGACCTTGGAACCAAGCAAACTAAAGCTGTTAACAATTTCAATCTCTTCACCATCCATACTGATGCTGCCAGTTGGTCCAGTGGTGAGAATCTTTGTCTTCTTGACATTGAACCTCAATCTATACTGAAATCTGCAGTCCTTGACCCTCTGCAGCAAATGCATCAGGTCATAATAAGCCAAAATAGAGCTGGGTAATTTACTCAGGTCATTTACAGAAATGGTATGATTTCAGTGGAGATTCTTTTTGAGGGGGAAAATTCAGAAGCATTTGTTTTCATTTGAAATGGGAGTAGTACATTAGAAATTCTGTAAATAACAATTCCTTTCCACAGGAATGTCTTAATAATACTTAATATTTACTGAATACTTATAATGTGGTAGGGCTGATGTTAAGTACACAGTCTCTTTGCCAGATGTTTTGTTATTGGATATTTGTGCTTGAAATATATTTTCCTCAAAAAGAGATGCTGTTTATGCTAAGTTAACTAATTAAATCCTATAAGGGCAAATATTGTATAAGATCATTTTGTAGAATGAGTATGAGGATCCAAGGTAGAAGGGGGAGCAGAGGGCTGAGGCTGGGCAGGGGGAGACAATAATCACAGGGTCCCACAATTTGATGGGTGGAGGAGGCAGAAGTGAAGGAAATGGGAACGATCTAGTTGAAAAACAATGTATGCAAACTTTGTAAATAAACAAGTATAAGATTTAAAAAAGATGCTGTATATTCTAGCACCTACATTTTCTAACTTATGATGATGTATATTACATTTACCTTGTTCCTATTAGAAACCCAAGACATGCTATATTGTGTGTATGTGTGTGGGTATCTTTTAAAAAAAAAAACCAAAAACAATTTTCTTTTCTTAAGCATATTATGCAAGGCACGTGATTCTCTGTGAACTCAGGTGGGGGTTCTGCAGCAACAGACAGAGATTCAGTCATTCCAGTAGGAAATTTCCCAGAATATCTATGACTCTGTGTTCGGGCAGCTGATTTTCCTTTTGCTCTTGGTTAATACATTCCTTCCACTTCAAGTGCAAAGTAATACTCCTGACTTCCCCACCCTCCTCAAATGTGACCTCCTTTGTAA
Source organism: Elephantulus edwardii (assembly GCF_000299155.1). NCBI lineage: Eukaryota > Metazoa > Chordata > Mammalia > Macroscelidea > Macroscelididae > Elephantulus > Elephantulus edwardii. The sequence goes on from NW_006399832.1 coordinate 4,230,434, forward strand.
AAATAATAACGCCATTTCCATAGGTGACTTGACTAGATTTGGGTGGAGAGGTTTTGTTTGAAGAGACAATGCAAGGCATTCTATTTGTACTTTTATCACAATTGCGGTAAATTTTTCCTCTCAGGTCACCCCAGCTGACAAGATCACACTGCTGGGTGCTCTGGACAGCCCTCTTCAGGTGAAAGACTGTTTTCCAGATCAACTCTAAGAATTTCTACCATTTTAACTCCATAAATGCCAAGTGTTTCAAGCTTAATGAGGTTTGAAATTTCACACCTTTAGACCTGTGGCCTTAGTGAGGTGTTTAATAGTAAATGACCAACCCCCAAAGGTACACAGTTTGAATCCACCAGCTGCTCCATGGGAGAAAGATGGACAATCTTCCTCGCTTGTGATTTGCTGCTTCTGAAAACCCACTGGAGGTTCAGTGATAACAACAGTAACAACTCAGTTTACTATGTTGCACTTAACATGTGAAGGATCACTTTTATTTATTTTTTTTTTGGCTTTTTTTTTAAAATTTAGGTTGTTTATTTTTCGTTTCAATGAACATCTACAGAGATTTTGGGATTCCATTCATTCATTGTTGCACCCTTCTCCCCGCACAAGCCCCTCCCCCGCCATTTGCTCCTCTCCTTGAAAAGCAAAAGAAAACTCCCTCATTGGTACACAGTCCGCCCCCCACACCTCCCCAAACCCCATCCCCTACCCCCAAATATAATCCACTCTGCAATCCTCATTGCATACTCCTACGATAAAAAGAATGCCCTAAAATATAATACTTTTAGACTATTCTCTCCCCCATAGACTTCAATGCCGTAAACATATTTCATCCAGTTTTTCTCAGTCTTACCCCCACCTCAATGCCAGCCTCATTCTACAACAGTGGCACCATATAGCATTTGTCCCTTTGTGACTGAGATACCTCACTCAGCATAATGTCCTCCAGGGTCACCCATTTTGAATAATATTGCATGAGTTGAAGGAGCACTTCTAACACCTTGTAGTACAATGTCAGCAGGCTAAAAAATCAGCAATTCCAATCTTTCAGGAGAAAGATAAGCCGTTTCCTCCCACAAAGATTTACATCCATAGAAACCCAGTAGAACTAACTCCTCAGCAGTAGGTTTGGTTTTGAGGCTTTAATGTTTGCTATAGCATGGCAGAGAAGCAGAAGGATAGCACAGGGTGGAACAATGTTCTGACCTGTTGTTCGTAGTCAACACAGTGGCGCCTAAGAACAGCAACAGTTGAATGACATGTCACCTCACATATTTTGGTTATGTTGTCAGGAAGTGCTAGTTCTTCGAAAAAGACATCGTGTTGGGAAAAGTAAAGGGTCAGTGAAAAAGAATAAGACCCTCAATGAGATGGATTGACACAGTGACTGCAACCATGGGTTTGAGCAGGGTGGAAGTAGTGGTAATCTGTTGTTCACAGTTGCTCTCAATCGTGGTCAATGCCACGGCACCTAACAACAATGACAGATGAATGGATGTGTGCACATCTTGGGCCTTCTTTTCCTAGAATTCAAAGTCTCATGGAACTGAGGCATAGACAACATTAAAGCATAGAGAAGGTTAAGTGCCATTGAAATATCTCCTTTGTTACCTAAGATCTCTTAAAAACTTCCATTGCTCTTTACCATTTCATGCTGGTTTAATAGGAATGAATATACCCTAAAGTGGTCATAGAATGATTCCTTCATTTTAAGAAGAAAACAAAGTATTTTTTAAAATTTATTTTATTATTATTTTCTGTGTGTACCATCAAATCGAATCCGACTGGTAGAGGAGGAGATTGCTCCTCCTTTCTCCAGTAGAGCAGCTGGTGGACTCAAACAGCACACTTATAGGATTGCAGCCCAGCTTCTTGCCACTAGGCCATCAGAGCTCCGTAGTATTTTTCTTTCTAAAATGGGAAGGACAGCTATTCTGATCCTACCAAAAACACACAGTTACTTCTAACAAAAACATGACTGGAAAGTATCAATTGATAAGATATATCTCATTCAAATTCTATGACCTATGTAGCCTTTTTTTCCCCCCCTTTTCAGGTAAGTTTTTCAAGGCTTATAAATAGGCTCATTAAAGGAACGAAATGGCTAAGAAAGGGGTAGGTGAGAAAACACTGTAACAGAAGTCAGAGGCCAGCATTCAACCTGTTTCTAAAATAAGGCATCAAATATGTTTGAAGTGAACCAGTCACAGACCATGGAAACAAGAGTAGCAAATGTGTTGTGTAACAACCACTCCTCTTGTCAGCCAAAGTTGTACTTACCTAGAGAGCTCTGGTAGCTTAGTGGTAGGTAAGAAGTCCCACTGGCAACCCACCAGCTGCTCCACGAGAAAAGGTGGGCAATCCCCTTCTGTGTAATTTACTCTGAAAACCCACTGGAGGATCATCTGTGAGTCGATTCTAACTCACTGTTTTATAACAACAGGAAGCAAGCAGAAGTGCCTGGCTCAAACAGGTTGGCTGTCACATAAAGTGGTGGGATTGGTTGAGCATGTTACCAGGCCTGCTCACCGCTGGGACTTGCAATAGATTTGGTTTCTATGCAATGCTAGGCTGTCCTTCGTTCTGATGGCCAGAACTGAACCAGTTCAGCATCCCAGGCTAAAGCAGATGCTCGAGCTTAAGTCACTTGCCTCCTTTGTACTATTGATCTCCTCACTTCAAAATGAGGAGGAGGCTCTACTGTGTGATTTCCAGGGAGCCGCTAGCTCTGAGATTATCTGGTTCTCTGTCTTTTCTTCATATTACGGCTTATGCAGTCAATTTTGCTAAAATTTCCGGGGGCCAAGCAAAGCATTCTATATATTTGTTATAAGGAAAAGGAAAGAATTTCTTTTAAACAATTGTGATATGCAAGATTATTTTTTTTAAGAGACCAGTATTGAGTATACAGTTGCATGAGTGACATGTACTTTGTATGTGGCTACTGACGTGGGGTTCTGGTGGCCCAGTGGATAAAGAATTATGCTGGCATCTCCAAAACTGTTAGTTTGAATCCACCAGCTGTTCTGTGAAAGAAAGGTGGGTAATCTCCTCCTACGTGATTTACATCCTTTAAAAACCCACTGGAAAGTAATCTATGAGTTATTCCAACCTAACGGTAATGAGTTGTCAAACTAAAGGTTTAGCAGTTTGAATGTACTTGGTGGCATTATGGGAGATCACAAACAAACAAAATAGGAAGATTATAGCTAAGAAAATCCTATGGAACAAGTCTACTCTAACACATAGGGTCCCCATGAGTCAGACTTGACTCAAAGGTATTACGCTTCATTTTAGTGTTAGTTTCTGCTTTTGTTTTATATTTAGCTCCATTTTCCGAAGCAACACAGACTTGGATATATTCTTTAAAATGTATGAAACATTTTGTAATGTAAGTGACATTTTGATACAGTATTTGAAGTATCAAGATGCATTGGACTGTTATCAAGTTTTTTAGGAACCAAGCTTTGAAAGTTGTGAAAACACCTACTACAAATCTAATGCAAATGCAGTAGATTTGATCTATTCCCTTGTCTTGGAAAGAAACCAAGAATCACTAGCGTTAAGCTGATATCAAATAACCAACCTGAATCTACATGACTAAAAGCACTGGCTCAGTGAGGTCCTGGTTCTTGAATGGCACAGACCTTCATCCAATGAAATCATCAAAAATTAACTCAGTGACACTAGACTGAGACTCAACAATGCAGAAATCATAAAAACAGATCCCAAAACAAAATTATCACCTATTAAACAGCTACATTCTAGAGCTGAGCTTTGGTTATTAAAATAATTGAAGGAACTAATAAAGATTCAACCCACACCTGCTAATAATCATAAAGGGAATTTATAAAATCTAATTTCAATATGAAGAGATTATTTACCCATGCCTTATCCCTAAACAATAATTTTCAAATACTGAAGTAAAAAAAAAAGAAATCCATTTTCTATCTGCCTGTTGGTTACCAGCAATGTAACTTTAGTGCTTTCATGAATCAGGCTATGTTTATCCTTATTTTAAACAGCTAAGCCAAGACTTCTGTTATCAGAAGGGGCAATCTGCGGCCAGGGTCCACCCAAACACCAGCACCTGCTCTGTCTAGTTGGGAGGCAGATGGTCTATCGTAAAAAGCAAAAGTCATGGACAAATGTACAGAGAGATGCTCCCTTTAAAACCCTTTAGGAGGCTGATTTTTCTAAAATAAAATACTCTATCAATGCATGTGTTTTATGTTAAGATCTTAGCTCAGAATCTGGAACTGGTGCATGAACAGAAAAGAGTTTCTCAGACTGATTCATAGGCATGTGTTCATATTTTTCCGTAGGCTAGGAAAAATCTTTAGCTTACAAGTGTATTGAGCAAGAGAGTTTTTTATTTGGAATTTTGTCAAGTACTCCAGCAATTCATGGATAGAATTCATACTTTCTAAGCAAGAGAGTTGGGTTCAAGGCGTGGGCAATGTACCTCATGGGTAGGCACTAATCATTAGCGGAGGGTTTTTGTTGCTGGTTTGATGTTAACCAGGTTTCAGTGAAGGTCCAGACTAAGTCAGACTAATAAAAACCTCTGAGTCAGTTAATAAAAACTCTTATGGATCACAATAATCCGTGCAGGGCCATGCAATAGAAGCTAAGACCTGGTGCCAAGAACAAGTAACCTAAGCTGCATCTACTGAACTAATCCTTCAATACTCTGTTAATATTAAAACTCTAACTGCTACTCTATTTATTAGAGTTCTGTAGTCCATAAGGAGTTGCCCAGTTAACCCCAAAGAATACACTTCTCTGGTTGTCTAAATCTAACAGCAGTTCCACGATGTTGTTGTTGCTGTTATGTGCCATTGAGTTTCCTTAAACTCATAGCTACCCTGTGTGCAGCCGCTCTAAAGCCTACTCTGTCCTGAGCCAGTCTCACTGATTCCAACACACTAACTCCCATTGCCCCCGTTACTGTATCAATCCATCTCCTCTGGGTCTTCTTCTCCTGCTCTGTCCCTCCACCCTTCCAAGCATGATGTCCTTCTCCAAGGATGGGTCCCTACTGGCCACGTGTCCAAAGTGTGTGAGACAGAGCTTCAAAATCCTAGCCTCCAAGGAGAAACTTGGTTTCAAGACAGATCCATTTGTTTTCTTGGCAGTCCATTGCAGGTTCAAGTCTCTTCTCCAGCAGCACAAATCAAAGGCATCAATTCCTCTGTCATCCTTAGTCGTTGTCCAGCTCTCTGATACTTAGCAAGTAATTGTGAAAACTATGACCTGCATCAGGTGCACCTTAGTCTTTAGACTGACATTGTTGCTTTTTCACAGTACTCTAGAGAGGTCCTGACAACAAGTTTTCCCAATGCAATTCATCTTTGGATTTCCTGGCTGCTAGTGCCAAGAGTGTTGATTGTGGAGCCAAGCAAGTTGTAAGGGTTAATAACTTCAATCTTTTCTCCATCCATCATGATGCTACCAATTGGCCCAGTGATGAGAATCTTTGTCTTCTTGATGTTGAGCTTCAAACCACATTGAAAATACAGTTCTTGATCTTCTGCAGCAAGCATTTCATATCCTCCTCAGTTTCAGCAAACAAGGTCGTGTCATCTCCATAATGTAGGTTGTTGATAGAGGGGCAATTTCTGTCAGCTGTGAGCTGGTTTTGATTTTACAACAATTAGTAACCATAATTCTAAGGAACTTTGGTGGCATTCTGGTACCATGTTGGGATGCTAACCATAAGGTCATTGGTTCAAATCCTCTAGCTGCTGTGCAGGAGAAAGATGGGCAGTCTCCTCTTAAAAGATTTACAGCCTTTGAAACTCAATGGAGGGTCACTAAGAGTTGGACTTGACTCAATGACGATGGGTTTGGCTTTTGGATTGCTATAATAACTCTGTGACACTTTCTCAATAGAACAACCTCATTTATATTTTAGAACTTGTATAGATGAGTTTTGATGGCTTAGTGGCAAGGAGCTGCTCTGCCACTCCAAGTGCATGAGATTCGAATCCACCAGCTGATTGATCTGCAAGAGAAGGATGAGCAAGCTCTCCATGTGATTAAGTGCCTCTGCAATCCTTCTGTGTTATTAAGTGCCTCTGAAAACCTGCTGGAGGGTCAGCTATGGGTCAATTCTAACTTGATAGCACACAACCACAACGGGATAGAACCTAAGAAATTTCATTTCTATCAACCTTCCAGCTAATGTTATTCTTCTTGTCTAAGACCACACTTTGAGAATCTTTGATGTAGGGTATCCCTTTGGGTTGTTAATTTACTCTTTTTTGGGAGCTTGAAGTAGGTGTGTCAGAGACAGTGAGGTTGGTTCAGGATAGAACAGGGTTCAGAGTGTAGGCTGACTGTGATTCGTAGTCGACTCGATGGCACATAACAAAAGCAACAACAAGTGGCTTCTTAGTAAATACTAATTTTTTGCTGAACACATTTGACATTTTCTCACAGCCAGATGTGGTAGCTACATACAAAGATGCTTAATGAGCAGATGGATGGCTCTGCTGCGCTGCTTCATGCTGTGAGGCAACTATATTGAGAGTCAGTGACTTCAATCTGTTAGATTAACCGATTTACAAATTTACCCATCACCAGGAGTTAACTAAAACATACGATCAACTTGGTGCAATTCCTGTAAGAATGCCAGCTGATAATTATGTTACCTTTGCTAATTTTAGTCTTAAAGTTTTGTATTAGTATTTAAGCTGAGCCCCTCATCTCCAATTTAGAACTGGGTGACACAGCCGGACTTTGTAAGACGGGCGTTCTTGTTCTGGGTTGTCATTTGCGTGGTATGTTGGGTTGTTTTCTTGACTTAAGCCTCTTATTTAGTGTCAACAAGACCTCCTGGAGGGTCCTCAGGACTCATATTATTATATTTTGGAGGGGCATTCTTCTAAGTCAGCACTCTTCTGTCAATTTGCTGTACCGAGGTAACCTGGGGTTGCTGTGGTGCTGAATGCTGTGTCACTGGTGTGTCAAATGCCATAATGGTTACCTAGGGTGGACAGTGTTTGGTGGACAGCCCAGATTAAGACAGACTTTGAAGCAGGAGTGGCATCCACTTCCTAAACAACATGCCTCTGGAAACTCTCTGAACTTGGAGAAATGATGATACAGAAAGGCTTCAGGCCTTTTCTTCATAGGGTTGCTATGAATTGTGTTTGACTTAACAGCAATCAACAACAATTTATAATGCTAGACTCTGCTATCTTATAACTACAAGCATACACAAATAGTTTGGACTGATAGCAAAGTTTAGCCAAGGATTCACTCACTCACACACTGTCATCAAGTTGATTCTGACTAATAGCAGCCATCCGTACAGTTTCAGAGATTATCAATCTTAATGGGGGAGTTCTTTCTGTTTTCTGGATTCAAACTATCAGAAACGTGTGGCCTTTTGATTAGCAGCAGGCCACACAATAGGCTATGCTACCAGACTCCGTTAACACTATATTGTTGTTGTGTGCCAAGTTGGAATGAACCCATTGCTAAACCTCCAGCGGGTTTTCAGAGGCAGTAAATTGCATGGGTGGAGACTATCCATCCTTCTTTTGCATATTTTACTGAAAAACTAATCTATAAGGTAATTTATCCTGAGATAATTTTGAATTTATTTGTGTAGGTGGGTTTTACAAATATAAGTCACATGTTAACACCAAAAAAGATTTGAACTGTGTGCCTTCGGGATTGTAGTACAGCTTCTTACGACTAGGCCACCAGAGCTCCCTGACATAAGATTGTTGTTGTGTTGTCAAGTCGGAACCAACCCTAGCCGACCCTCTGGTGGCTTTTCAGAGGCACTTAATCACAGGGGAGGAGATTGCCCATGTTTCTCCTGTGGAACAACTGGTGTTTTTGAACCATGTGCTTTCAGGATTGCAGCACAGCTTCCTGCCAGCAGGCCACCAGAGCTCTCTACACAGATTAGTATGAAACAATTGAGTGATATTTAAATTTATGCTTCTAATTTCACTCGGTTCTCCTACAATTATATTTGTTTAAAAAACAATAAAAATGGGGAGAAAGTGAGACATTTTAAAGCATGGTTCTGCCATGAAACAGTATCCTAATTTTAAAGTTTATTTCAAGTACATTTTGGAATGCAAACATACCTTATTTAACTTTATGAAATATCCCAGTCCAGCTTCTAAGGGGTTTGTGTCACAATTCATCTAAAAGAGAAACACACATTTTCAATCTTAAATAAGTCATTTTTGTAACATCACTTTTATTATTTTTTCTGAGGAATGAGAATACTTTTTCCATTTTGCATATAGATTCTAGAAAAAATACTGCAATTTTAATACAGCCAAGACAAACACTAAAATTCAATATGCTCCATGGGATTTTTATATTTCCATACATTTGAAGCATATTCCAACATGGTATTCCTTCCAGGAAAAAGACTGTCACATTTTTAATAGAATACATTTACATATATTTTTAAAGTTATTAAGTAATTGATTTGATGTTCTGTACACTCATTCAAGAATATAGGTAAGTGGTAAGCAAAATAATAAGAAAACGGTATCTATGTTTCTAAAGAGTATGGGTAAAGAAAAAAATAGTGATTGACTCTCAATCTTTTCAAACACAGTTCAATTATTAAGATATACTTCAAGTCAGAGCTAAAGCCAATATTTGTGAACAGACCTGAAGAAGAAAGGTTATTTGTTCAATTTTTTTCAATGGTGTTCTATTTTGCTCCAAGTGAAAATTTAGAGAACTGATTTATACCCCATTGAAGATGAAGCTTTTAAAGACACCATAGCGTTTACATAAGCCAGATGAGGAACATAAATTTATTTTCATGTAAGATAAATTTGGTTTCATATTATTAATCAAGATGAGCTACTTAATTTTATTTTTTTTTCAACCTACGCCATTTCAAAATTACTCTGGGAATAATACCCAGAAAATCTCCAAAGCAGAAGAGATTGATCACTGTAATAACACTAGAGGGCCCTCGGGCACTGCAGGGAAACTGGAGAGAACTCAGGCGAAAAGCTCTCTACAGGCGGGGAGGAGAGGAGGAGGAGGAGGAGGCAAGAAGAAACAGAAAACAGAAGGATGGAAAAACCGCCCAATTCCCTGGAGATTTGTCTGTTGCTTCAGTTCCAGGAGAGTGTAGAGACAAATGGTCCTGTTTGTTTTATTTTTTAAATGATAAAAATAAAATCCTAAGTGAGGGGAATGGATGATTAGACACAGCGTGTAAGGCAATTAATAATCTGAAATAATTACAATAATTAATAATCTGAACACATTGCAGAGTGAATTGAGGGACGAGGAGGGAGGAAAAGGTGTATCAATGAATGAATGAAAACGCCTCTTTTCTGTAACTTTCACTACAATCACAATGAAAAGATTAAATCCAAAGAGAAAAATGTAGAAAAATAAAGAGAAAGGCAATCTCTGTAAAAACGTTTTGTTTTTAGCTAACATCCAGCCAGTCTCCCTTCACAGTAACTTCATGCTTAGCAGAATGAAATACTGCCTTTCTTTCTGCCTGCCTTAATCAAAGCTCTACTGAAATCTGTTCAGCATTCCTACAACATGCAAGCCTGCACTGACAGATGTGTGATGGTTGCAATTAAGCACTGTGAGAGACCCATGAGGAGTGCACCACCAATGCCCAAGCTCAGAATTTGGGAATTGACAGAGGGATATAAAAAATGTTCACGTGCGTGTGTTCACATAGATAAATAGGATGGGAAAACAGTTTTTAATGTGTAGTTTAACTCGGTGTTATCAAGTTTAATGACTTAAAACACTAACCAATCTTAAAGGGAGCTCTGGTGACCTAGTGGGTAGGGAAACGTGTGGCCAACTCAAAGGCAAATTGTTTGAAAACACTAGCTGCTTTGTGGGAGAAAGATGATGAGTCTCCTCCCATGAGATTTACAGTCTCTGAAAATCCTCTGGAGGTCAGTTACGAGTTGGCTTCGACTCGATGGCAATGAAAAGAAGTCTTAAAGAAGTGAGCTTTATGGAAGTGTTACACTTCAATCTAAGGAAAGCAACAATGCTCACAACTCTATTGATGAACATCATCATGATAAATGGAGAAAAGAATGAAGTTGTAGAGGATTTCATTTTATTTACAGCCACAATCAAAGCTCATGGAAGCAGAAGATAAAAATTCCCATGGCATACTGATTGCAAACAATTGCTGCAAAAGATCTCTTTAGATTACAAAAAGCAAAGATGACACTTTGATGACTATAGAGCATCTGAACTATTTCTAATTGCTTCATATGTATGTGAACAGTAGACAACGAATAAGGAAGATGGAAGTAGAGCTGATGCCTTTGAATTGTGGTGCTGGTGAAAACTACTGAATATCCCACGAAGTACCAAAGGAACAAATACATCTGTCCCGGAAGAAGTGTGCAGTTAGTTAGACACTCCTCAGAAACAAAGATAGTGAGCCTTCCTTTCAGGTACTCTGGGACTGTAATCAGGAAAAGTCAGTCCCTGAAAAGGACATTATCCCTGATAAAATAGAGGTTAAGAAAATGAGGGGAACACCTTGTAGCAGCTGCCACTGCTGAGGATTCAGCAGTGTTTTGTTTCATTGCAGATAAGGTTGCTATGGGTCCAAGTCAACTCAGTGGCACCTAACAACAACAACAGTATTAATATATTGTGATTTCTCCTACACTGATGCAGTTAGAACTAGCCCTTATACTAAAACTAGATATAATCATCATAAAATTTTAAGTAAGATACTAGTATTTCAAACCTCTGACCCCCAAGCTCTGAAAGCTTTCTCCAGTCTTAAGACATTCATGGCATAGGTCCCGAAATTGTCAATTCCTTCTTCCTGGCCTGCATTCATGATAGCATCATATAGTGCTGCAGAATCTTCTCGTTTGTGGTATAGCTCCCAACCCAGCTCACCTGAAATATACCCAGAGATGCCAAAAAAGAGCAAGAACAAAGATCACTAGAGGGAAGGTATATTAGCGAAAACACATAAATGCAGACATTGCCTGTTTTTAAAAGATTTATACGTCACATACATTATCTGGTTTTAAAAAAAATATATATTTAAAAGATTACTTCCCAATAAATTGCAACAGATACTACACCAAAGTATGCATCTACATTCAATCTTGGGTCACAGGTTGAGGGCAGAATGTAGGACATGTCTAATGACACATAAAGGCTGCAATGCAAATTTACTCTATACCTTGAAGTCCAGCTTCATAATGAGGCCCGGCAATATTTTTCAAGGAAAACAATAATGGATAATAGCCCAAGATTTAGATGCCCTGATCCCTAGCCCCTTGTCCCAGAACTACCAGGCTTGAAAAATATAATCAACTGGTATTTCCTCACTGTTTACCCTTGCAAATAGCAGACAAGTATGGAAATGGACCAACAACTGTAAATTTGTGGGCTTGCTCTCACAGATTAGGAGGCAATAGATAAGAGTGTCCTAAGAGTTGGACAGAAGAAATTTTTCTCCAAAGCACACTAACGAAAGTGTATGTGTGTGTTAGTTTCTTTTAGATTTTTGTTTGTTGTTAGGAGCCGTTGAGTCGTAGATGACTCATAGTGAACGGAAGGCCTGAGCACTGTTCATAGAGTTTCCAGGGGCAAGCCATTTTGAAAGTGGATGCCACTCCTGCTTCCAACCTTGTTTTAATTGGGAAGCTCCACCAAACACTGTGCACCTTGGGCAACCATTATCACATTTGGCACATCAGTGTCACAGTGTTCAGTATCACAGCAACCACAAGTTACCTCTGTACAACAATGCACAGACCAGTGTATTGTTATTGTGAGGTGCCATTGAGCCAAGTACAACTCACAGAGACCTTCTGAGTAACAGATCTGAACCAGGTCCTACCCTGTGCCATCCTCATCATCTTTGACATACTTCACACACACACACACACACACACACACACACACACACACACACTGACATGCCCTTACCGGTATAAGATATCCTAATAGCAGTAACAGGAATGTTGGAAATTTTTATAGACTTGGTTTGAAGAAATTTGAAAGCATCATCACTAAGGTCTTCAGAGGTGAGTTTCTGAAGGACTTTTCTTGTACATGGCCCTGCAACTCCAAGGACTCCAGTCTCATCAGTTATGTTTCTAATTTCAACATCATAGCCACCTCTGGCTGCCTCTTCTTCAATCCATCTGCATTTAAGTCATGAACATTGTGTGAAATGCAGGGAGTTGAGCAAGATCCCCAGGTGATTCTTACAGATGCCCAGGTAAATATGCATTCAGTATATCTAGGGTTGCTTTATTGTTGTTAGGTGTTGTCAAAATCAAGTATGACTTATAGCGATCCTATGAACAACAGATCAGAAGCCTGCCCTATCTTGCACCATTTTCCCGATCTCAGCCATGGAGAATATGTACATTATCAGCCAGGGGCTGAATGGGAATCAACAGGTTCAAAACTCTTTGACTCACACTAAACAGTTATTTTGGTAGGTAGCTATATTGTGTCTAGAATTATAGGAAAAGCTTAGAATATAATTTTATAGAATTATTTAATTTTTAAAGTTAAGGAAACTGAGTCTCTGACATGTTAAGCAATTAAAAAACCCCACCACTCCTTTAGAAGTGTGGGAGTAATTTTTCATAGTATAGAGACTCCTTCATTATAAATGAGCTCTGCCTCATAGTTCTTTGACACAGTGACAGTCCTTTGCATTTAGACTAACAGTCCAATCATTAAAAATTAATTTAAGTCCAAATTTTCTCTAACACCTGTACATAAGAGATATACTTGCAATGCTAAAGGTTAATAATGTGTCTACCACTAGACACAATCACATGGGAAAGCATAAGGAAGTGGGGGGAAAACATCTCTAGACTAGATGGAATTTCTAAGTCTTAATGAGTTATTGGAAACCACCTACAGGCTAGTTTATAATTTATTGAGCAGTTCTTGGAGCTATTCAAGTCTATCATAAATGTTCACCTGGACTGACAGGAATCTAAGATATTAAGGTGGCCCCAGTACATCTTGGAATTGAAGATGTAATTTGAATTGTTTTATAACTACGGTAGCTATCTGTCAGATTAAATAATTTATGAAACATCAATAATATTCCAAATGTTTGTATACCAAGCACTATGCAAAGGTTCATGCTGGTAGATCAGTAACTTTGATCCAGCTGTGGGTCAGTGATCACTGAGCACCACAAAGGGAGAAGCTAACTCAGAGAGGCCAAAGGTAGGCCCAAGAATCAGAGACTAAATTAAGCAAATTATATCAACTTCAGTTTTCTTAACTGAAAATGAGAATGGTATTAAAAAAATCTTGAAGAATAAATATTAAGACAATTGAGATACTGTAGAAAAGTTTTTATTAAACATTGATAATGCTTGGTAACTGGAAGCAGGAGCGGCATTCACTTTCATAAATAGTTTGACTTGGGAAACCCTATGAACATGAAGAAAAGATGAAAGTCACGCAACTGTCGAGGACGTTCATTCATAGGGTCACTATGAGTTGCCTACGACTCGAGGGCACTTAATAACAACAACACAATGCTTAGTAAATGGAGTTTTAGTATTCTTAAAGGGAGAGCTAGAGTCTTAGTGGTAAGGAATTGCACTGCTAGATCAAAGCACATGGTTCAAATCAACCATAGGGTGCTTCACAGGAGAAGGACAGCCAATCTCTTTCTGTGCAATTTATTGCCTCTGAAAATTCACTGGAGGGTCCCACTCAGTGGTACTCAACAATAACATTAGTATAATTAGAGCCAATAAACTCATTACTGGGGAGGAGAAAGAACTTTCACTTTAAATGTTTTCCTATTAAAAATATGACATTTATTGGAAAGGATGTGTCTTAAGGATTAAAGCTATATTTCCAAGGACTGATAAAAAGGGAATCCATGTAAGAGTGAATCAACAGATAAGAAATTTTACCTTTAGCTGGACAAATTCTTACCTAAGATCGTGAAGTTCTGATCCAGAACCAGTTATTAATAGAAACTCTCCTGGAGATTGATGAGACACAGTCAACTCCGCATACACACGGCCTTTTGGTGTTAACATGTGACTTATATTTGTAAAACCCACCTACACAAATAAATACAAAATCACCTCAGGATGAACTATATTATGGATTTTTAAAGTATAATATGTAATGTTTAATAATTTAAGTCATTAAAACTTAATAATTTGCTCTCCATTATCTTCATGAATTAATTGTAACTCTTCTAAACCTAAATTCAAGATTAATTCTGAAGTTCTTTATTTAAATGATTATTTAATTATAGAGTTTTAAGTTTTCATTGATAATTCTAAGCTGTTATAATGCCATTAGTTGAAAGTACTCTCAACAAAAATTTAAATTTAAAATTACAGCTATTTAAAAAAAAAAGTAAAAAAAAAAGCTATTTTCTTAGTTCAAGAAAAAACCGCCAATATTCTTACAGAAATTGTTATGTGAACTAGAATAGTATTTTTTAAAATAATTAAAAGCTTGAAAATGAAATAGGCCACAGTCCTGAACCTGGTGTCCCTGTGAGGCTATTTACCTTTGGAATGACATTTGCAAAAAGATAGTCCAACAGTTTCATGGAGTCTGGGCCTTTGATGTTAAACTTGCCAAAGGGTGACAGGTCAATCACCCCTACTCTTTGCATAACCTGTTCATACTCAGAGCCCACAGGCTCAAACCAGTTTGTGCGGCGAAAACTTGGCCTGAAACACAGCATTTAATGTTATAAAACAACTGTCATTCACTTTCTGAAAATTACAGGGTAAAAAAGATCAAATAGCCAGTTCATTCTAGAAACTCTTGTTCAGAAAAACAGCATGCGGAGTCTCTGGAGGGAAGGGATCTCCAGAGACTCCGCCTGCCAGGGGGCAGCACAGGGAGGCTCCCACAGAGCATTTGCACTTGCACATCTCTTAATCAGCACAAATGAATTATGCTTCTTCTTTTTTTTTTTTTCACTTTAGTTTAAAAAGAGAATGTTTGTCCTTCTACCTGCTGTAACTATCAGGAGATGGTTGGTCGTCTAAATTTCATTTGTTATTTTCATTTTAACAGCTTTGAGTGCGTATCCTTTTTACTGGGGCTTGCCTTTGCTTGGGGAGGGGGTGCATTTATTGATTAGGTGGAGCATTTGTAAGTACATGGTCAAAACCAGCTCCTTCTCATCAAATACTCCTTGTATTTCCATTTCCCATCTGGCCTAAGATTTAAAGGGGATCCAAAGCTGGTGTCTCTTACTTGGTCAAAAGTCCAGAGTCATCCATC
>NW_006399832.1:4245794-4254505 GCF_000299155.1 Elephantulus edwardii
TTAAAATACTAATTTATTTACAAAATTATAATACTTTGTTTTTAAGAACAGATTCTTCCAATTACCCTCACTCCTCATTCGTGAAATTGTACAACTCAATTATTAATCTCCCCTCCACCTTGCACATCCTCATCCCTCTGCTTCCACTCTCCCCTTCCCCTCTTGGATCGTTATGCTTATTCTACAATAATGGTTTTATACAATATTTGTCCTTGTGGGACCAAGTTAGTTTACTCAACGTAATGTCCTTCCCAAGTAAGGTAATAATTTACAAAATCATGGCTCTTGCATGCTGCATGTACCATAATTTCTCAATCAATTCATTTGTGGTTGGACATTTGGGCTCAAAATCACTGGCAATAAGAAAGATGCAAATCAAAACTACAATGAGATACCATCTCACTCCAGTAACAGCGGCAAAGTTTAACAGGGCTGCAAATAATAAATGTTGGAGAGGATGTGGCTAGAAAGGAACTCTTATACATTGTCGGTGAGACTGTAAAATGGTACAACCATTCCAGAAGGCAGTTTGGTGTTTCCTCAAAAAGCTAAACATAGAAATTCCATATGACCCAGATATTCCACTACTTGGAATAAACCCTGATAAAATGAGAACTGAGGCACAAACTGAGATTTGTACACCAATGTTCATAGCAGCATTATTCACCATCGCAAGAACATGGAAATTACAAGTCATTCTTATTGTGCAGAAACTTTGCCTGTTGTACATAGGGTTGCTATGAGTCGTAAACGACTCGACGGCACATAACAACAACAATCTATCCCATTAGCCCACAGCATAGTGAAAAGTATTAATTACTAGAAAATAAGGCAGAATGCCTGAGATCCCAGTTCTGGAAGGGAATTTAGAAGTTACATTGAATTTAGAAGTCTAATGGTTTTCAACCCTAGTTACATACTTGCATTACCTAGGAAATATTTTCTAAAAATACTAATGTCTGACCCTCATTGCCATCTTGTCAATTCCTATTCACAGCCACTCTGCAGGACACAGTAGAATTGCCCATAGGGTTTGCAAGACTATAATCTTTACAGGAGCTCAGTGGAGAAGGATCAGCAGTCTTCTCCTATGCAGTTTACTGCCTCTGAAAACTTACTGGAAGGTCAACTATGAGTCGGTTCTGACTCGATGGCACACAACAACAGTGGTGTAATCCATAGAAATCTCTTCTACTAAACTAAAGGCCACGCTTCTCTGCTGGTTCGGATTCACCGTTGGCTCCAAGGGAGAAAGAAGGGCAATCCCACCATTTCTGTTTACCTTTGGCCTGAGAAACCTAAAAGAGGTTCAGCTTTGACTCAGTTCTGACTTGATCACAATGAGTAGTGTATAATCTTTACAGAAGACAACTGCCAGATCTTTCTCCAGGAGTGGACCAAGTAAGATTATCTGGAGGACAGAACTCTTCAGATGCTTCCAGGACTTTGACTCACTTATCCAACCCCCCCACGCTTCTCCAGCATTAATGCCCATATGAAGAATTCTCGTCTGTTAAAATTCAGGTTATCCCCACCTGAGACCTACTAGCCTGCCTCCCAATAGGCCCAGTTGATATCCTTGCTGTTGGTTCACAACTTTAGCAGCAAGTAAGGATCTGATTTTTTTTTTCCCAGAGAAAAGATGCAAAGTGGCTTGTAAGGTCCTTTACATTAATTTAGGAGCCCTGGTGAAGCCTTTGATAGTGCACTAGAACTTTGGCAGTTGGAATTCACTAGTTGTTAAAAAAAAAAAAAAGGTTAAGTCCGCTGCAATAAAGAATACAGCCTTGGAAACTCTATGGAGCAGTTCTACTCTGTTTTACAGGGTAACTACAAGTTGGAATGACTTGATGGAAAGAGCTTGGTTTTGGTTTATAGTAATTAATGATATTAATTTGAAGACCAGTTTGCAAGGCAGAAAGGGCCAGGGACAAGGTCCTTTCTGCCTTGGAAACTTGCCTTCCAATGAGTTTTAACTTCAGAGGATGCAAACAAAGTCTGTAACATGAATTTATGTCATTTAATCTATTAAATTGCAGAAGAAAGTTGGCCAGATCTGTACGCACAAGTTCAAGGAGGGTAAATTACGTATGAGCCCGAATCAAGTGAACTAGATTAATGCCTCCACAGAGAGGGTTTGAGTTCTGTTAAAACAAACAAACAAAAAAAAACCCAAACAAACCAATATTTTGCAGCAAAAAGTCTAAACTGGCTCCCTACATAGCCTAAATTCATTAGTCAAAAACTCACCCATAGTACCTTTCTTTGAACCACTTAGGTCTGGTTGTAAGCATATACAAAAACCTCGTTAAAAATAAGCCAAAATAGCCTTGCGAAAAATGGTAACTTAATTGGAATATTTTCTATTTATCTTCTTTTGATTTCTAGATTCTAGGAGGAAAAAAATTTCACAATCACTGTTAATCCAAAACACAATAGCATATAGCAGTTTAGAGGAATTTAGAGAATTGCTTTAGACTTCGAGTTAATCTGAAATGCTAAACAAATTATTTCTCAATCATAAATACAATTTGCATAACTCAGCGGGTATACTTTAGAAAGCTGTTTTCTGAACTATTCCATGATATAGAAAGAACTGAGGTGAGGAGGGAACACCTGGCACTCTTTCATTTGTGGTTGTGTACTACATGAATCAGTTGCACACTCGAAATCATAATGTACCTTTAGAAGCCACATGGGAACCTGGATGGTGTGGAGCAGGGTCCTCTGACCTGCTGGTAAATTCCACACTGCAGAGGATCTCCTGCGGCTGGTTGTAGGACTATTGGGTCATTTGGGAACCTCAGCGAAGATACAATGTGTGAGCTTGTATTAAGTGAACTAGACTATACTTTCACTGAAAAATTTTTTGCAACAAAGGCTCAACACTTCTTTTAATGTGAAGGAGTGAGGAAATGAGAGGGGAACCACACTTTTCTGATTCCCTTCACTCCACTTAGTTTAATTCTGATCAGAGGCACAGGCCAAGTCTAGTCCTTCACTTACCTATACTCTGTGTCTTGCCCTGGCTTGTAGAACCAGTGTGGCTGCTCCCAGCCCGCATGAAACCCCATGGAACACTTAGACACAAGGGTATTGTAGAGCCCGCTGACACGCTCCGTCGGCCTCCCAGCAAACCGCTCTTCTTTAGGATAACCAACTGAAAATGGATAATTGGCACACTCAATAGCGGGCAATCAAAACACTTGTGAAGAATTCAGAAACAGAAAATGACAGTATTTGAATTTGAATTCCAGGATTATAGCTACACATATTAAATTTATATAAAAGACATAACTTGTCATTTATGGCAAGGAAAAAGCAAAACAATAATTATAATTTAGAATTAATGATGCACTTCATATAGTAAATATCTATCATCTATCTATCTATCTATCTATCTATCTATCTGTCTGTCTGTCTATCTATCTATCTCTCAGGTCTTAGTGTACTACCTCTCAGAATCCCTAACACACTCTCCCCAATAAACAGAATAATGATTGTCTCTAAACAAAAAGGCTGGAAATAAATTCAGTAGACACATTTAGACAATGGTAAATTTGCACTTTACCTATATTATTGAATCCATATGATTCTCTTGCTTTGGCCTCAGTGTACCGAGCTGTTGTCCATTTTCCATAGCGATTGGGATCCAACTCAATCAGGTCAAAAGGAGGTTCCCCATGCAGGATCCAGTCACTGAGATATTTCCCTACTCCACCAGCATGGATTATTCCGTATCTCCAAAACATAGAAATACTCTATTACTAACACATGCTGTTTTCAAACAAAGACATATATCCAAATACTTTGTAGTGCATCAAAATAAGGAGTGTCTTATAATATTCAGAACACAGAATTAACATCATCTGTGTGATATTAATTTTTTCTCAAAACCTATATTTTAGGCATCCAAATGAAAACTCAGGTTTGTTCAAATTAATAGCTATATTGTTTTGACAGTTTCAAAAGACACGTATCATTAACACTGCTTATGACTGCTAGATAGTAAAAGCCATTTATTTTAGGAAAACTGGGAGGGAAAGACGGCAAACAGGGTGATGAGATAGAGACTATATTGGCTCTTTTGACCTACAATTGTTTGATAGCAAACTTTTTGGAAAAATTATGTGCACTGGAATCTGGAATGTCCAACTTTTCTCAGACTCGGCTTAGACTTAATCAACTTCAGTGATGACATATGTTCAAGGACCTTTGGCCATTATCTTAGAAGCATTCAGATAAAGAGACTCTTCCCCAGGGACCTGTGAGAAAGAGGTAGAGAGAAATACTGGCCGCACACATTGAAGGGTTATCATTTGACATGTTTCAACTATTATGTGTACCCCTGGACATGCTCACCAATCTATGGCAGAAAATTTGGAGAATAGCACTGCCTAGTAGACTGACTGGAAGATTTCCATATTTGTTCTCATTCCTAAGAGAGGTGCCCAACAGAATGTGGAAATTATCAAACAGTGCTCTTAATACCACATGCAAACAAATTATTGCTGAAGACTATCCAAAACCAGCTAAAAAAGTAAACTGCCAGGAGTTTCAACAGCATTTAGAAGGGTTCATGGCATGAGGAATATTATTGCCAATGGATCCTGGCTGAAAGAATTTCTGTGTTTTATTGACAATACCGTGTGAATCATAACAAACTATGGCTATCATTAAGAAGAAAGAGAATCCTAGAACACTTCATTTAATTCATATAAAATCTATACACAGACCAAGAAACTGTTGAGCAAACAGAGCAAAAAAAAAGTATGGTTTAAAATCAGGAGAGTAAGCATCAGGGTTATATCTTTCTCCATACCTATTCATCCTGAATGTTGAACAAATCACTCATGAGGAAGGAGTTCCTCTTACTTGCATCTATAATTAGCACCCTTCATACTAGCAGTAAGGAGATCAGGAGATGTATTGCATTGGGTAAGTGAACTGTCAGAGACCACTCCAAAATACTGAATAGCAATAATGTCAGTTTGAAGACTAAGGTGCGTCTATTTCAAGCCATGGTCTTTACAATCGCATGCTATGCATCTGAGAGCTGGACAATGAATAAAGATGACGGAAGAATTGATGCCTTTGACTTGTGGTGTTAGAGTGCTGAATATTCATTGGACTAAAAAAAAAAACAAATCCAAAAAATCCAAACAAACAAACAAACAAACACCAAAAAACCAATCCAGATATATCTTGGAGAAAGTACAGCCAGAATGCTCCCTGGTGGCATAGATGGCAAAGATTAATTTCTCATACTTTGGACATGTTGCTAGGAGATGCTATTCCCTGGAAATGGACACCAGGCTTATAAAGTTGGAGGTTCAGTGAAAAGAAAAAAGATCCTTGACAAGATGGATTTATGAATTGACTGCATCAATGACCTCAAGTGTGTCAGAGATGATGAGAACAGCACAGGATAGGACAAGATTCTTAACTGTTATTCATAGGGTTGCTATGAATAGTAGTACTCAACTCCATAGTACTTAATAATAATACTATGGGTCACTAGCTGCAACAGGAGCTTCGTTTGGTGGGGGGTTTAGAACCTAGAATGTGACGTGGCAGATGAAGTTTTCTTAAATATAAGTAATAAGGGATCACAATTTCACATTGGCCTTGTTGCTGTTGTTGTTATGTGCCATCGAGGTGCTTATGACTCAATGTACAATAGCCCTAAACCCTGCTCTATCCTGTGCCAATCTTACTGTTTCTGAAACACCTACTGTCATTACCATAGTCACTGAATCAATCCATCTCATTGAGGTTCTTCCTGTCTTGCACTGTCCCTCCACCCTCCCAAGCATGACCTCCCTCTCCAAGGACTTGTCCCTCCTTGCAACATGTCCAAAGTATATCAGACGAAGATTCAGAATCCCTTCTTCGAAGGAGCAGCCTGGTCTTACCCTCTCTAGGATGAATCTGTTTGTTCTCCCAGCCATCCATGATATATTCAATATTCTTCTCCAACACCACAGCTTAAAGGCATCAATTGCCTTTCTATCATCCCTAGTCATTGTCCAGCTTTCTGATGCATAGCAAGTAATTGCAAAGACTATGGCCTGGGTCAGGAGCACCTTAGTCTCCAGACTGACATTGTTGCTCTTCAGTACTTTGGAGAGGTCTTACGTAGGCCAATTTCACCCATGCATTCTTGTCTAATTAAGCATCACCCAAGTGGAAGTTTCTGGTGAGTTATCTGACAGGCAATCTTGAGATAAGAACCAGACAAATGAGCTAGCTATATGAACAGACATCTGGATGCAAGAAAATTCAGTATCCCAAACAAAAGCAACTTAACAGCCAGGATCCTAGCTTCTAAGAGTCTATTGTTGCAAGGACCTTAAAATTGGAAAACGTAACTGCTTTTTCCTATGCCAAGATATCAGTTTTGTTATTTTATAGAAGTGAATATCTAAGTTGCTATAAAGGAGCTCTGGTGGCTTAGTGGTAAGTAATTGTGCTGCAAATGCAAAGTTACATGGTTCAAATTCACTAGCTGCCGCTCAGAAGAAAGATCAATTCCCGTGTGATTTATTACCTCTGAAAACCATAGGAGGGTAGCTATGGGTTGGTTCTGACTTGATGATACACAACAACATATTGCTAGAAGTATATTTCTCAAGAAGGAAGAAAAGGGAATTGATTTATTCTTCTTCAGACAGTTTATTAAAAAAAAAAGAAATATATCATTTAAACTATTGAGAAACTTCCTGTATCTGGAGAAGGCAAGAAAAAGATATACTTTATGTTTATTAAAAGTAGCACATGGAACAGTGTGGCTGTTATCCATGGAACAGTCCATGATATACTACGGAACGCTTCTAATCTTGGAGAGTGACATGATGCTGGGAAGGGTGGAAGGGTCGACAAAGGAAAGCAAGACGCTCAACCAAGTGGGTCGACACAGTGACTGCCACAATGGACGCTTGTGTGACAGGAAGTGTGAGGATAGTGCAGGATAGAACAGAGTTCAGACCTTTTGTTCAAAGGGTCATTATATGTCATACTTGACACCTAACAGCAACAACATAAATACTGCTTACAATATTTGAAGTATAAAATTTTACTGGTATACATTATTTTTACTAACTTGGTTTCACCAATATTTTCCATTTTACAAATAATATCTAGGGACAAAACATGTTAAATAAGGTCAAGAATTAAATAGCAAATTCAAGATACAAACTCAGTTTTCTGCCACCTGTGTATATACTTCTAGTTATTGACATTTACATATTCAACACTTTGTATTCTGTTTTCAGCCAAGATACACATGGCAGATACTACTGCAAACTTGTCAGATTCCCTGGGCAGAGGTAAGGTCCTGCTTCAATTTCCTATTTTATAGCTTTTATCACACCATATTATCTCTATAATAACAAGTATACAGGGCAGAGTGCTATTATTTGAGATAATCCTGAATCTTGTCTAATTTATTTTGACAAATTAAATATTTTACAAACGTCAACTCCCCAACCTCTAACAAATTACATAAAAAATTATATTCAGTTGAGTATTATGTCACATCTATTAATAAATTTTGACTTAAAAGCTAAAAGCATAAAAGCATAGAATAAGAGCTTGATGACACAACAACAATAGTAGTCTTCTGGTTCTCCCACCATCGGGCAAGTCTTGCTGCCTCGGTGAAATTTAGGATAATTCTTTGGATACTTTATTTATGATGTTGTCAGAGCATTGGTAGAAATAACATTTGAAAAACAGCATATTATCCAATATATTATTGTTGTTGTTAAATGCCATCAAGTCTAGCACAGCTCATAGCGACTCCATGAACAAAAGACTTGAACCCTGTTCTATAATTATCGTCATTTCTCTAAGTTCATAGAGTTTCCAGTGGTATGTTGTTTAGGAAGTGAGTGCCACTCCTGCTTCAAAGTCTGTCTTAATCTGGGCAGTCCACCAAACACCATCTACCCTGGGTAACCATTATGGCATTTGACATATCAGTGGCACAGCGTTCAACATCACAGCAACCCCAAGTTACCTCAGTACAGCAAATTGACAGACCAGACCTATTCCATTTATAAGAATGTTTCACAATTAACACCATCTAAACCCAGCAACTCCAATCAGCTTACACATGTTTGTGAATGAAATAAAAGAAATAAAATCAATCAAACAGTCCACACCTGATCCTCAACCAAAACAGGAGAACCCCAGCTTCCAGAATCCAACCACTTCACACATAAGCCTCCAAACTGGAGTAGATGAGTAATGCAGACAGTTATTCTTAGGTAGCCATCATCAGTGTGTGCTCAAGCGTGATTGAAAGGATTTTAATAGGAATCAATGTATGTGATGGACACAAAGGGAACCCTGATGAGGAGAGGAGAGTTGAGGTCCTCCTCAAACTTTAGCATTCATCTGCAGAACCAGGATCTTCTAAATGTCCATAGCCTGCTATACTTTTTGACTATATCTACTTTTCATGGAGTTTTGTGAGTTGTATTTTACTTGAATGATAACAACACACACTTTTCATCATGTAAAGAAAATGTACTATAAAAGATAACATCTGCTAATAAAATATCAGATGCTTTAATAATGATAATCATGATTATCTTTTTTTTTTAGATTTTAGTTTATAAAGAACTTGGATTTCCATTGGTCCATTGCTGCACTTCTTTTCCTTGTTCCCCTCTCCCCCAGTTCTCTCTTTTTCTTTGGAAAAAAGG
>NW_006399832.1:4255760-4256384 GCF_000299155.1 Elephantulus edwardii
ATGAGTAAGACTTCCTTTTCCTGACACAGGCCCTAACCTGGCAGCAATAGCTGCCCCGATAATTTTGGCCATTCTCTGGTCTTTTCTCTTCCCTCCAGATCCCAGTAGTTAAAAGAGGGAAAAATTTAAACAAATATATAACAAATAATTTTGAACATTATAATCTTTTAATCTTAAGGCTAGAAATATTAACAATATGATCATTTCAAATCCAGAGATACATGTTCCAATAGAGTTCCTATTTTCCATAAATGGTTTTGGTAAGAAGAATATTGTAAATGTGCATACATTTCCACTATTCCTCCTCCATGCCACGAAATAGTGTTATTAGCATGAGCAGTTAGAGATCCATTGCCATTCTTACACTAACTTAATTTTTTTTTACATTTAAATTTGTTATTAATTTCAGTAAAAATTTAGAGGCTTTGGATTTCCATTCATTCATTGTTGTAGATTTGTTTCCTCCCAAGGCTACCCGCCACCCCAAAACACTACCCTCTTGGAAAAGTAAAAGAAAAGATTCCTTCATTGTTTTACAAACCCTCCCCCAGGTCCACTCCACTATGTAGCCATCGCTCTAGACTCCTGTCATGACAGAAATACCTAATCACATATCTCTTTTAA
>NW_006399832.1:4259792-4298964 GCF_000299155.1 Elephantulus edwardii
TTGGCACAACTTGGTGAGCACGTTCAGGGCAGCATCTGTTAACTGAAATATGTCAATTGGTATACCATCTATTCCTGGAGCCTTATTTTTTGCCATGTCCTTCAAAGCAGCCTGAACTTCTTCTTTCATCACCATAGGCTCTTGCTGATATGTTGTTTCATGAAATTCTTCTTTGAATAAATTACACATGCAAAATACAATCATTCTATTTCTGGCCTCATTTTTGTTAGCAAGTTCATATTTCTCAATTACCTTTCCTTCTTCATTGTTTTCAACTTTTGCATTCCAAGCACCTTAACAGCATGTTTGGTCAATTTCAAACTGCAAAATTTGATAAAAATCTTTAATTTTCCTCCTCTTTTACTTTAGTTACATGTTATTGTTGGTAAGTGCTGACAAGTCGTAGACAACTCATAGTGACCCTATGAACAAAAGACCTAAACACTTGTATAAACTTCATCATTTTTCCACATTCATAGTGTTTCTGGAGGCAAGCTATTTCAGAAGTGGTTGCCACTCCTGCTTCCAAGTTTATTTTAATCGGGGAGCTCCACTAAACACTGTCCACTAGGGGTAACCAGTATTGCATTTTACACAGTGTTTAGCATTACAGCAACCACGAGTTACCTCTGTACAGCAAATGGACAGACCAGTGCTATACCACTTAGAAGAATGTCTGACCAAAAACAATTAAAAACAGGCCTGAGTGCCACAGATTAAAATTACCCACCTTTGGCTTGGTAGCACAACTTTCTATCCACTTGGCTAACAGAACTATCTCTCTGTTGTTGTTGTTATTGTTAAGTGCCGTTGAGTTGTAGATGATTAGTAGCGACCCTATGAACAAAAGACCTGAACACTTGTATAACTTTCATCGTTTCTCTAAGTTCATAGAGTTTCCAGAGGCAAGCTATTTTGGTCTTAGCTACATAAGGAGTATATAGTTAAATAATAACCATATTAACATGTCTTCCTTGTATGTATATGGATACTATCCTATTATTCACAAATTGTACTTCAGGATAGAATTTGAAATTGCTTTTTTAACTATTAATGCAACACCATTCTTGTTTTTCATTCTGAGCATAGTATACCATGTTATTGACCGATTCAAAGAAGCCAAAGCTAGTCCTTCTCATCTTACTAATTCCTTGAAGGTCAAAATTCATTGTGTTCCATTTCATTTTTCTGAAATGAAACACAACTTCTAAATTTACAACATTCATACTTTATACATCCCATGTTCCAGCTACTAAAAAATATTTGCAGCTTTTTCTCCTCATTTTGATTGACTGCCAGTCTGGGCTGTACTACAGCACTGGGCTTGAGTGTGTCAGAGATTGTGAGAATTGCACAAGATAGGACAGAGTTCAGATCGATTGTTAATAGGGTCGCTATGAGTCATACTCAGCTCAACAACATCTAACAACGACAACAACAACATTCAATGATATTAAAATGTTGTTGTTGTTGTTATGTACCGTCGAGTCGCTTGCGACTCATAGCGAGCCTATGTACAACAGCTCTAAACTCTGCTCTGTCCTGTGCCAATCTCACTGTCTCCGACACACTCTTCCTGATTGCCCCAGTGACCATATCAATCCATCTCCCAGAGGGCCTTCCCCTCCTGCGCCTGCCCTCCACCCTCCAAAGCATGATGTCCCCCTCCAAGGACCGGTCTCTCTTTACAATATGACCAAAGTATGTCAGATGAAGACTCAGAATCCTTGCCTCCAAGGAGCAGCCCAGTTTAACCCTCTACAGGATGAAACTGTTTGTTTTCCTAGCAGTCCATGGTATTCTCAATACTCTTCTCCAACACCAAAGCTCAAGAAGCATCAATTCTCCTTCTGTCCTCCCTGGTCATTGTCCAGCTCTCTGATGCATAACAAGTGATTGCAAAGACCATGGCCTGTACCAGACGCACCTTAGTCTCCAGAGACACACCGTTGCTCTTGAGTACTTTAGAGAGGTCCCTAACAGCACACTTTCCCATAGCAATAAGCCTTTTCATTTCCTGGCTGCGGGTGCCAAGAGTGTTGATTGTGGATATTTTTAAAAATATCTTGATCACAACAAATTGTGGTTAACCTTGAAGAGAATGGGAATCCCAGAACACTTGATTGCGTTTATGCAAAACCTTTACTCAGACCAGGAAGCAGTCCTCAGAACAGAGCAATGAAATATTGCATGGTTCAAAATCATGAAAGGAATATGTCAGGATGCATCCTGTCTTCATACTTTTTCAATCTATATGCACAACAGATCATTTGGGAGGCTGGAAATTATGAGGAGGAATGTGCCATCAGGACTGGAGGAAGACTCATCAATGACCTATGTTATGCAGGTGACACAACTTTGCTTTTGAAGCTGAGGAGGACCTGAAGAACTTGCTGTAAAATGTCAAGGACTGTAGTCTTCAATATGGATTGAAGCTCAACATCAGGAAGACTTTCTCACCACTGGGCCCATTGGCAGCAACATGATGGATGAAGAAGCGATTGAGGTTGTTAACGTTACAGCTTGCTCAGCTCCACAATCAACACTCCTAACACCAGCAGTCTGGAAATCAAAAGACTGATTGCATTTTGTAAATCTGCTTCAGGGACCTTTCCAGAGTACTGAGAAGCAATGACGTCAACCTAGAGATTAAGGTGCGCCTGTTCCAGTCCATGGTCTTCACAATTACTTTCTGTGAAACAGAGAACTGGATAATGACTAAGAATGTTAGAAGAAGAGTTGATGCCTTTGATTTGTGTTGCTGGAGAAGTCTTAAACATACCAAGGACTGCCAAGAAAGCAAATAGGTCTGTCTTGGAGAGTGAAGCCAAGTTTCTCCTTGGAGGCTAGGATTTTGAAGCTCCATCTTTCATACTTTGGGCATGTGGCCAGGAGGGACTGATCCTTGGAGAAGGAGATCATGCTTGGAAGGGTGGAGGGACAGTGCAGGAGAAGAAGACCCCAGATGAGATGGATTGATATAGTGACTAGCGCAATAGGGGTAGGTGTGTTGGAGTCAGTGAGGTTAGCTTAAGACAGGATAGGCTTCAGAGCTATTGTACATAGGGTAGCTATGAGTCACAGGCAACTTGACGGCACATAAAAACAGTAACATTACATATTGGACACTATATAAGTTACCGAAAAACAGAAGACCAAACTTGATGTAACTGTGAGAAAACTAAAGTCACTTTACTTCAGGATTTTCTGCAAGGTGCATAAGCACTAGCACAGACGTAAACAGTCTGCAAATGCCTACACTATAAATTAATTATACAAGAATAAAAACAACACTGAAGAAGTGTAGCCATTTCAGATAAATTTCTTGTCTTTAAATATAATTTTTATTATATACTGGCTTACTTAATCCAGGTGCATTTCTAGGAGAGATTTGTTTGTTCTATTGGTAGTCCATGATATATTCATTGTTATTGTGTGCTGTCAAGAAAGAACTGACTCATAGCTGACCCTCCAGAGGGTTTTCAGAGGCAATAAATTGCATTAAAAGAAACTATTTATCTTTCTCTCATGGAGCAGCTAGTGGGTTCAAACTGCATTGTTTGAAGTTGCCAGTGATGCTCCTTAAGACTAGACCACCAAAGCTTTGATATATTGTTGATTGACTTCAAGTCTAGCATGACTCATAGCGACCCTATGAACAAAAGGCCTGAAGCCCCCCTACAACTATTGATATTTGTCAAAGCTCATAGAGTTTTGGAGGCATGTTGTTTAGGAAGAGGATGCCATTTTTTAAATATATAGATCATTTTCTATATTGTTTTGTTGTTGTGTGCCATTGAGTTGGAGCTGATCCTTAGCTGCCCTTACAACAGGTTTTCAGAGGCTGTTAATTGCACAGGAGGAGATTGCCTATCCTCTGACAGAGCAACTGGTAGATTTGAACCGTGGGCCTTCAGGATTGTGGCACAGAATATTATCATTAGGCTATTAGAGAGGACTGCAAAACATAAAATCTGACAAGCTATGAAGACTATAATTTTATGACATCAAGTTTAGAGGAAGATTCATCAACAGTCTATCCTATTTAGGTGACACAATGTTGCTTGCATAAAGTGAAAACGACTTTACGCACTTACTGTAGAAGATCAAAGACTTACCTTTAGTAAGGATTATGCCTCAACATCAAAAAACAAAAATCTTCACCACTGGGCCAACAAGCAACATTATGGAGAAAAGGTTGAAATTGTCAAAATTTCATTTTACTTGGATCTGCAATTAGCATTCATGGTAACAACAGTCAAGGAATCAGAAAACGTGTTACATTGGGGAAAATTTGCTATCAAGGGCCTCCTAAAATTGTAAAAGAGCAAGGATATAAATGGGGTAGTTTTGTTTGGTTTCCCCCCAAAATTTATAAATTTAATTTGGAGAAGTTGCCTATCTTTCTTCCATGGACCATTCATGGATTTGAAGTTCTAAACTGTTTATCATGTCTTGCCACGTCACTTCTCCACCAGATCGCTTCTCTGCTGCATTTTTTCTCCACCACATATCCAGTCAATTAACTAGGTATCTGCCCTCCAAAATCCAACTGCTTCACACATGAGCGTCCATACTGGAAGGATATAAGTTTAAAGACTAAAGTATGCTTGTTCAAGCCACAGTATTTTCAAGTGTTTCATACACATAAGAAAATTGGACAATAAGTACATGCTGAAAATACTATGACTTGGATCAGCTACACCTCATTCCTCAAAGTTATACCCTTTCTCTTAATAGATATTCTTGGCAACAAATTTGTCCAGTGCAATACATATTTGGATTAATTGCTACTTCTTGGTTATCTTTTATCCACTGCTAATGGGGAAGTAAAATGAATAGTGCAGCCATTGTGGGAAACAGTTTGGCAGTTTCTCAAAAGCTGAACATAGAATTAACATATAACCAACAATTCTACTCCTAGATGAGGAAGTGAACAAATAAGGCCTGGAATGTAAACAGAAATCTGTATGCCAGTGTTTATTGTAGTACTTTTCACAATGGCCAGTAAGTGAGATAATACCAAAAAGTCCAACAACAGAGAAATGGTTAACAGAATGTGATGTATACATATTATGTAATTATAAAGAGAAATGGCATTCTAATACAAGCCATGACAAGGGTAAACCTTGAAACATTTTATCAAATGAAGTAAGTCTGTCACAAAAAACCAAACATTGTATGACCTCCTGTATGTTTAAAAAACAAACATAATAAAATCTGTCTAGAAAGAAGTGCAACCAGGGTGCTCCTTAGAGGCAAGGATGGTGAAACTAGGTCCCACATATTCTCTGCAAGTTTTCAGAAGGGGCTACTTTTTGGAAAAAAGACATCATTCTGGCAAACATGGAGGGTTGGTAAAGAGAAGTAGATTCTCAAGGAGATGGATTGGCACAGTGACTGCAACAATTAGATTGAGCATGCTGAAGGTGGTGCAGGATTCACTGGATTGATAAGAGTTGTGATTGAATGGATGACACATAACACCAACAAGAACTTTTGGAGAGAGGAGGGATGAGAGAGGTTTTGCTTTGAGGACATTCAATATATGTTAATGTTGATTATTTTGGAAGATGATAGCAATATTAGTTGCACAACATGGAAAATGCAATCAGCATTGAATTGTAAACATAGTAATTAGGTAGGAGATGGTTTAGGTATGCATATATCACTACAGTAGTAATAATTTAAAAAGTCAGTTGCAAACAAAGTCAATTGCAGCATCAAAATGAATAGAATATTTATTATAAATTCAGCAAGAGAAACAAAACATTTTCTGCTCTTAAAATTACAGATCATTACTGAATTCAGAATCTTTTTTAAAGACTGAAATAAATGGAAGTTCTGGTGTCATAGTGGTTAGGAATTACACTACCAACCCAAAGTTACGTGGTTTTAATCCACCAGCCATGCTGCTCAAGAAAGCAATCTCCTTCCATGCAATTAACTGCCTCTGAAAACCCCTAGAGGGTCACCTATGGGTTGGCTCTGACTCTATTGTGCACAAAAAAAAAATGGAAAGGAATTGCCTGTTTATGAACCAGAATACTTAGCATTAAGAGGACAACACTTCCTACATTGCTCTATGGCTCAGATGTGGTCTCTATTAAAATTCCAGTTGATTTCTTCATAGCAATTGAGAAACTGATCCTAAAATTCATTTGAAAATGCCAGAGACTCAGAATAGCCAAATCTGCAGACATACAAGAGTTGGGGAAATGTGCATGAAATCAGACCTAAGCAGAAACAATTTTGAGATAAAAGTCTTAGTTATTCCTCTTGAAAACAGGTTAAAAGTTACCAGCAGCAGCTGCCACATTGGCAACAGCCATGGATGGCTATTAACTAGGAAAAAACTGAATTTACACCACATTTAAAAAAGAGTGAACTGAGTTGAGAGCGACACACACCCTGAGCAATCTGCCAGGAGCGACCCACCAGGAGCAACCTGCTGGGACTGAGCAGGACAGCTGGAATTTGATTGACATACTCTGTTAGGATCACTGTTGTTGGCTGAATGACATGACCCCTTAAGCTCAAGCAGGAGAGAGTGAGAGAGCTGCAGCTTGAGTGAGGGAAAAGACTCAGTTCTCTAGGGTGAAAGCAAAGCTTCTTGGTTTTCTAACAGGTCCCCGTCCACACCTCCCCTGCATGCAACCGAATGTGTGCCCACCCTGTGTGCATCTCCATGCTACACCATGCATATTTTCACGTTCAGTCAATTAACTGTCTTTAGCCCAGAATGACTTGGACTTAACTACTTGCCACAGTTTTCTGACACAGGAGGTTGCTTTCAAAAGTCTTTTCTCTCCCAAATGGAAGCAAATCTCCCCTTGGGTCAGAAATTCAGAGAGAAACCCAGGCAAGGTAGCTGCCTCACCTGCTTCTGGATCAGTGACTTCAGATCAAGAACCTGCTATCACCTCAGACATGAAAAAATCTACCACAGCAATGTTGCATAATAAGCAGACTACTCATACATTACACAAGCCCAATGCAAGATGTCACCCCTCAAAAAGTGACACCATATCAATGGATTTTCTGAAGCCAGAAAGTCTGATGGAACTTTCTGACACCGAATTTGAAAGAATAATAATTGAAAATTTTCAAAAGGTGAAAGACAAACTTGAAGAATTGCAGGACACTGCAAGAAAAAACCAGGAGGAACTTAAAAAAAACCCCAACAATCCAGAATAATGCAGATAAAATAAACGAGGTATAAGAGGCTCTGGAAAAACAAGAAACCACAATCCAAAATATGTGGACCAATGTTTCAGATGCTGTCAATAGGATGAAGGGACACATGAACAGAGTTGAAGAGATGGAACACAGAACCAGTGAAATAGAAGATACAATTGTCACCATTGATCTGCTAGAACAAAAAGCAGAATCAAAAAGGAAGGGAAAAGAAGAACATCTAAGAATGATGTGGGACACCATCAAAAGAAATAACATGTGCATAATTGGAATCCTGTAACAGGAAGAAATAAGTAAAGACACAGAAAAAAGTTGTGGAAGAATTACTAGAAGAAAACTTCCCAGGCACAATGAAGAACGAGAGAATATACAAGAAGCTAAGCGAAGACCATATAGACATAAACCCCAAAAGAAAAACATCAAGGCATACAATAGTCAAATTCTCAGCAGAAAACCATGCAAACAAGAATACAGTGGAATGATATATATCAAACACTCAAAGAACACAACTGTCAACCAAGAATATTGTACCCAGAAAAATCGTCCATCGGATATGGAGAGATCAACATATTCCTAGAAAAACAGAACCTAAGGGAGTTTGCAAAAATAAGACTAGTGTTTCAGGAAACACTGAGAAACGTCCTTCTTACAGAGATACCACAGAAAGCAGGATGGTCCAAAGTAACTAGCAACAACACCAGAAAGAACTCAAAACAATGATAGCCATACAACCTTGCCTCTCAATAATCACACTGAATATGAATGCACAGCAGACAAAAACAGTAGCAGATTGGATTAAAAAAAAACAACAACACATGCAACAAAAACCCAAATCCATTAATATGCTGTCTACAAGAGACACACCCGAAGAGTGAAGGTAAAGACTAAACACAAAAGGGTGGGGAAAAAATATACTAAGCAAATGGCAACCCCCCCCAAAAAAAAGCAGGAGTAGCAATATTAATCTCTGAAAAAATAAATTGCTTGAGAAAAACATCACAAAGGACTGGGAAAGTCACTACATAATGCTTAAAGGGTCAATAGAAAATAACAATAATAAATATCTATGCACCAGATGATAGAGCTGCAAAATATATAAAGCAATCATTAACAAAACAGAAAAAGGAAATAGACAACACCACTGTAGTACTTGGAGACTTTAGCACACCACTCTGAAGAAAAGATCCAACTACTAGAAAGATATTCAGCAAAGATGCTAAAGAATTAAACCACACAATAAACCAACTCATTCTCATACATATTTATAGGCTAATGCACCCCTAAAAACCAGTATACCTTTTTCTCCAGTGTGCATGAAATATTCTCCATAATAGATCATATTTTAGGTTATAAGGCAAGCATCAATACATTTAAAAACATAGAAATAATACAAAGCATATTCTCAGAACACAATGCTACAAAATTAGAAATTAATAACAAGAGGATAAAGGAGAAAAAACCCCATACATTTGGAAGCTTAACAACACCTTGCTTGAACATAAATGGGTACTAGAAGAAATAAAAAATGAAATAAAAAGTTTCTTGAAACAAATGACAATGAAAGCACAACTTAACAAAACCTCTGGGAAACGCCAAAGAAGTAATCAGAGGTCAGTTTACAGCAATAAGCAAACACATCAAAAGGCAGGAAAAAAAATGACCATTGACTCTCTAACCCAACATCTCCAATAAATTGAAAAAGAACAGCAAGAAAGCCAAACACCCTCTTAAAAAATACCTGAAGCTATAAATATTAGAGTAGAAATAAATGAAAAAGAAAACAGAAAAGCAACTGAAATAATAAATAAGACTAGGAGTTGGTTATATTAAAAAGGTCAATAAAATCAACAAACCACTAGCAAAACTAACACAGGAAAAGAAAGAAATGACACAAATAATCTGAACAAAAGATGAAATAGGGAACGTCACAACATAACCAACTAAAATATAAAGGCTTACAATGCAATATTATGAAAACCCATTTTCAAACAAATATGAAAAACCTAGAGGAAATGGACAAATACTTAGAAATGCACAACCTACCTAAACTGACACCAGCTGAAATTGAACACCTGGACAGATCCATTTCAAAAGAAGAGATTGAAAAGGTAATAAAACAACTTCCAGCCAAACAAAAAAATTCTTGGACCAGTTGGTTTTACAAGTGGATTTTATTAAACATTCAGAAAAGAACTGTCACCAACTTTACATACACTATCTCAGAAAATAGAAAAAGATGCAATTCTCCCAGACTCATTCTATGAAGCAAACATATCCTTGATACCAAAGCCAGATAAAGACACCACCAAAATAGAAAACAATAGGCCAATACTTCTCATGAACATAGATGCAAAAATCCTGAATAAAATCCTTGCCAACAGAGTTCAACGATACATCCAAAAACGAATTTTCCATGACGAAGTGGGATTCATAACAGGGTCAAAGACTGCAGCCTCCAGTATAGATTGAGGCTCAATGTTAAGAAGACAAAGATTCTCACCACTGGGCCAATTGGCAGCATCAGGATGGATGGTGAAGAGATTGAGATTATTCACAGCTTTAGTTTTCTTGGCTCCACAGTCAACAATCTCAGCACCAGTAGTCAGGAAATTAAAAGACATACTGCAGTGGGGAAGTCTGCTGTTAGGGACCTCTCCAAAGTACTGAAGAGCAATGGTGTCTCTCTGGAGACTAAGGTGCATGTGATAGAGGCCACGGTCTTTGAAATCACTTGTTATGCATCAGAGAGTTGGGCAATAACTAAGGAGGACAGAAGGAGAATTGATGCCTTTGAGCTGTGGTGCTGGAGAAGAGTATTGAGGGTGCCATGGGCTGCTAGGAAAACAGATTCATGCTGGAAAGGGTCAAACCAGGCGGCTCCATGGAGGAAAGGATTCCGAGATTTCGTCTAACATGCTTCGGACATTTCGTAAGGAGGGACCGGTCCTTAGAGAGGGACATCATGCTTGGTAGGGTAGAGAGAGTGCAGGAGGGAAGACCCTCTATGAGGTGGATTGATGCAGTGACTGGGGTGATTGGGATGGATATATCGGAGATTGTGTGATTGGCACAGAACAGAGCAGAGTTTAGGGTTGTTGTACATAGGGTTGCTATGAGTTGCAAGCGAATCAACGGCACATAACAACAACAACATGCAGCAATGATGATTCAACATAAGAAAAACAATGTCATTCATCACATTAACAAAGCAAAGAACAAGAACCACATGATTCTATCAATTGATGCAGAAAAGGCCTTTGACAAAATCCAACATCCTTGCCTGATTAAAACACTCAACAAAATAGAAATAGAGGGAAATATGCTCAACATAGTAAAAAGTATACACGCAAACTTTAGAGCCAACATTGTTCTCAATGGGTAGGGATTAAAAGAATTCTCTTTGAGAATAGGAACTAGGCAAGAATGCCCACAATCACTTCTCCTATTCATTTTTGGAAGTCTTAGCAGTAGCAATAAAACAAGAGAAGGAAATAAGAGATATCCAAATTGGCAAAGAGGAGGTAAAATTGTTTCTATATGCAGATGATATAATAGTATTTTAGAAAACCCTAAAGATTCAGCAAGAAATCTACTGGACACAGTTGATCAGATCAACAAAGGAGCAGGATACAAGATCAACATACAAAAATCAATTGGATTTCTCTACAGTGACAAAGAAAATACAGAACTGGGGCTAAGAAAAATAATACCCACCAGAATAGCTAATCACAAGAGTAAATACTTGAGAGTAAATCTAACTAGAAACACAAATGTTCTATTTAAAGAAAATTACAAAACTTTACTACAAGAAACAAAAAGAGACCTGGAGAAATGGAAGAATATACATTGCTCTTGGATAGGAAGACTCAATATTGTGAAAGTGACAATACTACCAAAGGCAATTTACACGTTCAATACAATCTCAATACAAATACCAATTCCATGCTTCAACGAGATGGAAAAGGCAGTCTCCAATTCCATTTGGAATGAAAAGAGACCCCGAATAAGCAAAGCATTCTTTAGAAAGAGAAACAAGGTAGGAAGCATCTTAATCCCCAAATTCAAATCTTACTACACTGCTGTGGTGGTCAAGACAGCATGGTCCTGGTACAATGACAGACACAGATCAATGGAAGAGCTTGAGAACCCAGAAATCAGTCCATATACCTATAGCCAACTGATTTTTGACATGGAGATGAAATCAGTTAAGTTGGGAAATGTAGGCCTTTTTAACAAATGGTGTTGGCAAAATTGGAAAACTATCTGTAGAAAACTCAAGCAAGATCCACACCTCACACCATTAAAAAAAACCAAATCAAAGTGGATCAAGGATCTAGGACTAAAACCAAGGACTATAAACTTCATTAGGGAAAAGCTTTAGAAGAACTCTAGAAGTCCTAATCCACAGTATGAACAAACTTCCAAGCATCCTGAAAAACTTACAACCAGGAGAAGATAAAATAGATGAATGTGACCTTCTAAGAATAAAATCCCTATGCACTTCTAAAATCTTCTCCAACAGGGTAAAAAGGAAAGCCACAGACTGGGAAAATAAAGAGCAGTGACATCAGGCTGGAGACTAAGGTGCGCCTGATTCAGGCTATAGTCTTCACAATTGTGTGCTATGCATCAGAGAGTTAGACAATAACTAGGGATGATATAAAGAGAATTGATACCTTTGAGCTGTGGTGCTGGAGAAGAGTATTGAATACACCATGCACTGCTAGGAGAACAACAGGTTTGTCCTGGGGAGGGTGAAGCCAGGCTCCTCCTTGGAGTCAAGGATTCTGATGTATTTGGGGCATGTTGCAAGGAGGGACCAGTCCTTGGAAAAAGACATCATGTTTGGAAGAGTGAAAGGACAGCGCAGGAGAGAAGACCCTGGATGAGATGGATCGATTCAGTGATCGAGGTGGCAGGAGTAAGGTGTGTTGGAGACAGTGAGGTTGGCACAGGATAGAGCAGGAATTAGGGCTTTTGTACATAGGTTCACTATGAGTTGCAGGCGACTTGAGAGCATATAACAACAACAATGGCATATCTGATAAGGGGCTATCTAGAATTAATAGAATACTTGAGCACTACAACAAGATAAAGGTAAACAACCCAATTAAAAAATGGGCACAGGATATGAACAGACACCTCACCAAATAAGACATTCAGATGGCAAACAAACACGTGAAGAAATGTTCAAAATCCCCAGCTCTAAGAGAGATGCAAATCAAAACCACTTTGAGATATCTCATCCCAGTAAGAATAGCAAAATTCAACAGAGCAGCAAACAATGCTGGCGAGAAATTGCAACCCTTATTAGCTGTTGGTGAGAGTGCAAAATGGTGTAACCACTATGGAAGGCAGTATGGTGCTTTCTCAAAAAGTTGGTAATAGAAAATACCTTTTGATCCAGAAATTCCACTACTGGGAATAGACCCTAAAGAAACCAGAACTGCCACCCAAGCAGATATATAGCACATCTATGTTTATTGCTGCTTTGTTCACAATAGCAAAGATGTGGAAATAACCCAAGTGACAATTAATAGATAGAGAAGCTGTGGTATATTCACACATTGGAATACTATGGAGCTTTGAAATACAAGGAACTCACAAAATATTATACAAAATGGGCGACCTTGGAGGACATTATGCTGAGTGAAATATATCAGTCACAAAAGGACAAATACTGCATAATGCCACTGTTATAAAATAGAACTGACATTGAGGTTGGGGGAAACTAAGAAAAGACAGGATAAATAATGTATACTGCATTGAAACAGATGAGGGAGAGAACTGTTTAAAAGGGATATATGTCTAGGTATTATTTGTATGACAAAAGTCCAGAATAAGAGTTGCATAGTAAAGTGAACTGGGGAGGGGACTGTATAACAATGAAAGAATTTTTTCTTTTCTTTTCAAAGAGAAAAATGAACTGGGGGTATGGGGTGGGCAGGGAGGAAAATGTGCAACAATGAATGAATGGAAATCCAAACTCTCTATAAACTTTCATTAAAATATCAATTAAAAACATTACAAATGGGATCACAGTGTACATAATGGACACTTTATGAGGGTGTAAGACTGAGTATAGAGGCCCTCTTCTCCAGATAAATAGGAAATCTTCCCCAAACCCACCTCCTCAGTAAAGAGTTCATTGTCCATGAACACACTGATAATCTAAGAAAAAGGTTAAAAGACCTGTGAGGTAAGGTTTGCTTTATGTGTAGGATGGGGAGCAGTGGAGGCAGCACATTCCCTATCTTTAGTCCCTCCACAATGCCACCACTCCACAAAGCAACCCTGGTTATTGTACTCTGTGCCAACTGCTAAATTATGAATTTGGGTTTAATGTTTACAATACATTGAATATGTTGTTGTTATGTGCCATTAAGTCGCCTGCTACTCATAAGCGACCCTATGTACAATAGCCCTAAACTCTGCTCTATCCTGTGCCAATCTCACTGTCTCCAACATGCCCACCCCAATTACCCTATTCACTGAATCAATCCACCTCATAGAGGGTCTTCCCTCCTGAGATGTCCCTCTACCCTCCCAAGCATGACGTCCCTCTCCAAGGACTGGTCCCTCCTTGCAACATGTCCAAAGTATATCAGATGAAGCCTCAGAATCCTTGCCTTCAAGGAGCAGCCCATCTTCACCCTCTCCAGGGCAAATCTGTTTGTTTTCTTAGCAGTCCATGGTATATTCAATACTCCTCTTCTTCAACACCACAACTCAAAGGCATCAATTCTCCTTCTATCCTTCCTAGTCATTGTCCAGCTCTCTGATGCATAGCAAGTGATTGCAAAGACCATGACCTGGTATCAGGTGCACCTTAATCTTAAGAGTGATACTATTGCTCTTCAGTACTCTGGAGAGGTTCCTAACAGCAGAATTTCCCTCTCAGTAAGTCTTTTCTTTTATAGATAGAGTAAGCCCAGTCATCTTTCATTAATTCTTATGATGGCTTAAAAGGTGCTATTTTTGAAACAATTTTGTTGGGAGTCATTAATACACATTTAAACTAGGTAAGTGCCAGCTAAAGATTGCCACCCATGTTCTTAGGCCCAAAGTAAACAGATTGGAAGCACGTTGCACAGAGACCTTGCCTCACTCTGTTACCGTAAAGCAGATCTTTTGACTCCTTAAGAATATTTGAAAATATTTTTTTCTCTTCTAAGGTATTTCTCTGGAAGGAGGAGTGGCATCCACTTCCATAATAGCTTGTCTCCGTAAACCCTATGGACCTGTAGAGAGGATGAAAGGCACCCAAGTGTCGAGGACTCTCCTTCATAGAGTCGCTATGAGTCGCCTGCGACTCGACAGCACTTAACAACAAAGTATTTCTCAGATAGGTACATTTCCCTTAATTAAATGAAGTGTTATTGTAACTGAGTTAAACTCATAAAATGCAATTCCAGTCATATTATTCTGTGTTTACAGATACATTAAAAGAGTGCTATACTTAAATCATTAGATGTCTTGATGGTGCAGCAGTTAAGTGCTCGACTGCTAATGGAAAAGTCGAAGCCACAAGGTGCTCTGCAGAAGAAACGGGTGGCTGTCTGCTTCTGTAAGAATTTACAGCCTTGGAAACTCTACGGACAACTCTATTCTGTACTACAGAGTCACAAAGAGTCAAAATTGATTTGACAACAATAAGTCTGGTTTTTAGATCTGTACTAAAGTTCATGATGTACAAGTACTTGCACATACCTACATCAGGACTCATATGGTAGATGACTCAATAAAGAGGTTTTACTTTATTATGAAACTCTACTTTTAGACTGAAGAAACTACTGAAGTCCTCAATTGCATTTTACTTTCCAGTCCTGCATTTCCTTTTCCTCCTCTAAATAGCTCAAAGATCTAATATCATTTTAAACACAATTTATAAAAAATGGAACTCATTAATTTTCTCATTTTCTCTTCCATACTATAACCTCTCTTTTGCTATTACAGAATAGTTCCAGCATCAAACCAGTTAGGAAAATTTGGCACGCAATTTTCTTTTTCTTCTTCCTTAATAGCCCACCCAATCAGTCACTAAATCAAATCGCTTTTTAATCTCTCAGATCTTACCTTAGTTAAGACTTAGTTAAGACATCCCTACTAAATCAGCAGGCCAAGCCCTAACTAGCCTTGACTACCTAGCCAAGCCTTACCTAGACCTGCCTCTGGTCAGATCTGTAGGACATGGCTATAGCCCACTGCTGAGTCTGAGAACTAACACAGAGCTGGCCCTCACTACATACAGACAGAATAAATTACCAAAAAGAAAAAAAGAATAAAAGTAGAACATTAGAAACTGTGATATGATAGTAAAATGAACTTGGCACCACCAAATTAATAGGGCAAACATTCTAAATGGAACACCAAAGGATAATGGAATCAAAAGTAGAGAGGAATGATAACGAAACAAATCATGTTGGACAAACACAAACCATGATGAAAAATGCATCAGATCTCTTGCACAGTAGACATTTTAAATGATCTTTGTCACACTGTGTTATGAAAACATCCTCGTGAAATTGAGGCAAATTGACCTGCACAGCATGAAAAAGGCTAGGAATAATGGAAATAGCAGGAAATATGCAAAGAGAAATTTCCAGGGAATCACTTCTCATTTATGTGCTAATTTTTGAAATTTATAAAGTGATTAAAACATTACATGACCAGACCAGATTGAAATTTTGAGTGCACATTTCAACAGTCATGAAAAGGAGAAAACTTTCTTTCTCTTTCCCTCCCAATTCTCCTTTACAGGATAAAAACTTAAGCAAAATATCAGAGTTTAAATAAATGTAGACTTACACAGGAATACTCACCCAAACCCTACAGCCACCCAGTAGTTTCTCACCCCCTGGTGGGGCCCCACCATAGGAAGAATGTCAGGAGAATAAGTGATAGGACCATTGACGACATTGATGATATTGGCCTTTTTTAAGACAGGCACCATTTCCATGGCAGCTTCAACATATTCGGTAATTCGGTCAAGATCAGACTCAAAGAGTTCCTTTCCAAAACCTGAAAAGACATGCCACTGTCCTCAGTGTTCGCAACAGTGCTAACAAATGCTCTAAAAGGGTTTAGACCTCTGAAATAGGCTGCAAATAAAAACGACCTGTTAAGGAGGTACTTCCATTTTCCAAAATGCCCTTGATATTCACTTTCAACACATTGGTACCTATAATACTACTGTTGTCATGTCTCCTCAAATCAGAAATGATCCACAATTGACCCTCTGGCAGGCTGTGAGTCACATACTTTTGCACTGGCTGTAAAATTCCTTACCATTGAAGCCACTAACCCTAACAACAATAATTATAATGTTCTTGAAAAAGAAAAACATGAAAGCCAACTTTGTAAATTAATATAACTAAAAGTTACTATTCAGGGGATGCCAACTCGTGTGTCTTAGAGCTGGACAATGAAAAAGGATAACAGAAGAAGAATTGATGCCTTTGAGTTGTGGTGTTAGAAAAGAATACTGAATATCCCTTGGAAGGCCTGAAAAACTAACAGATAAATCTTGAGGGAAAGTGCCAGAAGAGTGCTCCGTGGAGGCAAGTATGGCAAAGCTTTATCTTTCATACTTCAGACCTGTTGCTAGGGGAGGCTATTGTTTGGAAAGGGCTATCGTGCTTGGAAAGGTGGAGGGTCAGCGAAAGAGAGGAAGATCTCCAACAAGAAGGACTGACATGGTGACTGCAGCAAAGGCTCAAGTGTGTCCGAGCTGATGAGGATGGCACAGGAGAGGACAGGGCTCAGGTCTGTTGCGCACAGGATCACTATGAATTGTACTTAGCTCTATGGCACCCAACAAAACAACAACATGTGTAGTAGAGTAGAAGTGTGTGTCACAGAGTCTTCAATGGCTGATTTTTCAGAAGTAGATTGCCAAGACTTTCCTGCAAGGTGTCTCTGGATAAACTTGAACCTCTAACCTTCCAGTTATCAGATGAGTTCCATTTTAATTAAAAGAAATTTACAATTATGTCCATTACATTTGTCTTATGTAATTCAGTCACAGTTCTTTTTAAACCAACCAAAAATTTTGTATATCAAAAGAGAGATCCTTACATTTCAACTAGCCGTCATTCATTCTCCCAAATGATAGTAAATAAGACTTTACAAAGCTCCACCAGGGCCCTGGAGGAATGTGGAAAATTATGTTGAGATTTATGATGAATCCTGTTGTTGTTGTTGTTGACTGCTGTCAAGTCAAGCATGACTCATAGTGACACTATGAACAGAAGGCCTGAAGCCTTTCTATAATTATCGTCATTTATCCAAGTTCATAGAGTTTCCAGAGGCATGTTGTTTAGGAAGTGGATGCCACTCTTGCTTCCAAACCTCTCTTAAACTTGAATCTCCACCAAATACTGTGCACCATGGGTAACCTTTATGGAATTTGACACGCTAATGGCACAAGGTTCAGCATCACAGCAACCCCAGGTTACCTCAGTACAGCATATTGACACAAGAGTGCTGTACCACTTAGAAGAATGTTCCCCTTCCAGGAGGGAAAGAATGGAACAGCAGCTTCATTCCTTCAGCTTGCTTTTAGACATATCCAAGAGCTAGATTTCTATGAAAAGTGACAGTTTTGGTACAACCATCTCCTCAGTCTTTTTTTTTTTTTTCTTTCTTTCTTCAGAGTTAAGTTTTATTTTTTTTTTCTCTGTACTGGGAACATAAATAAGTTTTCTACATTATTTTCAGTTGGGGTTTGTGGTATAGTTTCTTTTGTGTTTGTAGTTCTACATATACTGTCCACCCAGGGTTTATCTCCTAACCATAGAGGAAAAGAGCATAGTTTGGCTCTTTTCAGCAAGGAAACTTTTTCAGGTGAGTATGCTGAGGCTGAACCATTGGGCATAA
The DNA here is from genome assembly GCF_000299155.1 of Elephantulus edwardii. Classification (NCBI taxonomy): domain Eukaryota; kingdom Metazoa; phylum Chordata; class Mammalia; order Macroscelidea; family Macroscelididae; genus Elephantulus; species Elephantulus edwardii. The sequence continues at coordinate 4,277,868 of NW_006399832.1, forward strand.
AGAAAAGTTGTAAATGAGATCCAAATTCTTAAGTTGCCAGGTGTGTCTTTTTCAGGTTCACAAAAGCAGTCCCCCACCACTGATTTCTATTCTTTCAGGGGGCTCAATGAAGGCTAACCAATCTGATGCCTGTGTAGGCAACAGTCCCATGAAATGGCACTTGTAAACAGTCAATGCCAAGTCCACGAAATTCCCAATGAGATAAACCAAACCCTGAAGAAACTTCTGGCTTGAACTTTGCAGCATCCTGAAAGTAGCTGAAATGGCCATAAGCTTCTGACTAGGTCACAAGGCCATCATATACATCATCATATAGGAAAGATGGAGATGGCATTGCCAGCCATGTACTTGATGAAGAGGTTCATGGGAATTTGTTTGAAGGGACCCATGACGATGTCCCAGCAGCACTTCTCCAGCAGGATCCAGTCTGTCTCCTGCACACTGGTATCAGGCACTTCACTTTCTTGTCCAAGTGAACCACAGGGTATAGGGAGTCTCCCTGGCCCTTCTTCAGTCACTTTGGCCCCTGCTGCTTCCTCTAGGCCACTCAACTCAAGGGTCCACTTGAAACACTGGCCTCTGTTGGCCACTAGGCCTCCTTGCGCCATCATGACAATCGCCACCTCCAAAGTCTCCACACTATCTTTACAAAGTGGCTCACTCAACTGTCATCTCCTCAGTCTTTAAAGGCATTGTATTTGAGGACAGGCCACAGAAGAGCATGCAAAGATTATATCTAGTACTGCTGATTTCTCACAGAGAAGCCAATAAACGTCTTGCTGCTACTGTGGACAGTTGATGGGTTGTAGTGTTGGCATGTAAACTGTTGTTACTAGGTGCTGTGAAGTCCAGCACAACTCATAGCAACCCTAAGAACAACAGACCTGGGCTCTATCTTATCCTGGGACATCATCATTATCTCTGACACACTTGTACCCATTTGCTGCAGTCACTGTGTCAACCCATCTTGTCGAGGGTTTTCCTCTCTTCTACTGACCCTTCACTTTTTCAAGTATAATAACACTTTCCAAGGACTAGTCTCTTCTAGCAACATGCCCAGAGTATGTGAGATGAAGTTTCACCATCCTTGCCTCTAAGGAGCACTCTGGCTGCACTTTCTCCAAGATATAGCTGTTTAACCTTTTGGCTGTCCATGGGATATTCAGTGCTATCCTCCAACACCGCAGTTCAAAGACGTCAATTCTTTTTCTGTCATCCTTATTCATTGTCTAACTCTCAGGTGCATAGCAAGTGATTAAAAGAGCCAGGGCCTGCCTCAGTCTTGTAGATTACTATGTAAATCACCAAGACCAAATAAGTGCATGAGAGTACCAGGAACAGCTTTTCTTTAGGGATCTCAGTGCAGCTTCTTACCACGAGGCCACCAGAGCTCCATGACAGCTCTCCTTTTAACTGATATTCTCTATATAATTGTTTGGCATATTTATTTGGTGGAGCAGTAGATAAAGTATTTATTATATAGGGAGTGAAGAAAGACTCTTAGAAGCACAGTTTTTCCTCTGTCTTTAAGGAGCTAACCAATTCAAGTCAAAACATGACTGGCAAAGAATAAATTTTCTATCTCAATAAGATAATAAAAAATAATTCTAGGAAGTAAAACTCTCTCCATGGTTTTCAATTCCCTGTAACATTTTAGCATCCTAGTATTTTATTATTAACACCTGCAGCACCTCTATGTGGAAACTAACCTTTAATCTAGTTCTACGAAAGTTTTGATACCCTGAAAAACAAAAGACACATCTTCCTGCAGAATTTAAGGAGGAATCTAGTCTAGTACCTCCTCCTTTAAAATGAAGGTCTGAGGAGCTTTTTCCACAGTGTTTCTACAGCATGGGAGGACCTCTATCTGTAGCACCAACCCACTTTGCTCTAGACTCCTGGGCTTTCATTCTTAGGAGGTTGGATATACTCTGCCTTACATACATTTTTAAAGAATACTATTTTGTTATGGTGGGAACTCCAGTGGTCTAGTGACAAACACTGTGCTGCCATTCCAAATATATAAGGTTCAAATCCACCAGACGCCCCATGGGAGAAAAATAGGCATTCTCCTTCTGTGCAACTTACTGTCTCTGAAGGCAGTACCTGCTGCCTTACTATCTGCTGGAGGGGGTAGGTTGGTTCTGATTTGACAGTTCTCAACAATAAAAATACACATTATTTTTTTACATTTTCTCAGTATTCTCATTCTTTCCATTCTGATTGTTCCATTTTCCTGACTCCCACCTCTTGCCTTGTCATCTTTGCTTTAGAGTTAAATGTTGACAGTTTAGTTTCATATAGACAATGTATTTTTTTAAAACTCAGCAGTGATTGGTGAAATTGCTTCTTTTATGAACCAATCTGCTATTTTGCTTAAAGGTGACCTCTGGGAGTGGTTTAATTTCTAAGTTTAAAGGGTATCTCACATTGACAGTGTTGGGATTCCTTTAGACTATACTGGTCCAGCAAGCCTGACCTTTTACAAGATTCAAATTTTAGTCCACATTTTTCTCTCATTATATTTGAGCTTATCGTTAGTGTTACTGGGCAGAAAAGTGAGGGAGCTCTAGTGGCCTAGTGGAAGTTGCACTGCAGTCCTGAAGGCCGCCAGCTGCTCATGGGAGAAGGATGGGCAATCTCCTCCCATGCCTCTGAAAACCCACCAGAGGGTCAGCTATGGATTCATTCTGACTTCTTGGTATACAGCAACAACAACGTAGTGTTCCTGGGCAGAGAAGTCAGCGGTGGTAACCTGGCACCATATAGTTTTTCTGGACTAACATCAGCATCCTGGTTCATGTGGGCTATTAGAACGTCAGATTTTCCTTTGAGCCTTTTGTTTCTTTCTTTCTCTCTTGCTCCAGATAAATAGAGACCAAAATACTGCAGATGGCCTCTCATAAACTTTTACCCCAGGCACTACTCACCAAACTGGGACATAGAACATAAACTTTATGAATTTTGTTATGCCAATTGACCAACTTGCCTTAAGACAAACCCAGTAAACCAATCCGGTGAGTTGTTTGCTTATGTCTAAGAAGTAACCATAACTCTGCTCCCATGTGTTTTGTTATATGTACAAATACAAATGTAATACACAGGAACATGTATATGTGTATGCCTACAGATAGACTTATACACGCTCATACACACGCAAATATACATATATGAGTATATATCTACCCATGTAACCACACATATAAAATGATCCCTGACAGCAGTTAGTTAGTGCTTCACCGCTAAACTGAAAAGCTCAGACATTTGACTGCACCAGCCCCTCCTCAGGAGGAAGATGGAACACTTGCTTCTGTGAAGATTGTTGTTGTTATTGTTGTGTACCATCAACATAGTGGAACTGACCCAGAGCGGACCTTTCAGAGGGTTTTCAGAGGCAGTTAATGGGGTGGGAGGAGATTGCCCATCTTTCTCCCATGGAGCAGCTGGTGGATTCAAACCGCAGGCCTTTGGGCTGGCAATGCAGCTCCTTACCACTAAACATTACAGCCCCAGAAATACCACGGGGCACTTGTACTCTATTCTGTAGAGTCCCGAGGAGTCAGAAATGACTCAGTGATGATGGACTTGGTGTGATTTAATCATGCACATTTTGGGGGAATTGTTATTGCTCTTGTTACAAAAGTATACAAGATAAAGCATTTACCAAATGTCCCTTAAGAATGCATCTTAAGCTATTCACCTCCAATATCCCAAGAATCTGATAGACTAGTGTTCTGGTGTTACTTTAGTATAGGCATTTATATATTTTAATTTTCTGAACCCACCTACAGGGACTCCATTGGTGACCCAGGAGTCCTGAAGTTTCATTTTCTCCTGACTTTCATATGGCCCCAGCAAAAGGCCATCCCTTTCTTGTCTGAGGTAGTAAGAACCTTCTAGGTCACGGAGCACAGGGAGTTCTCGATCCAAAGCTTTCACTTCAGGTATAGTCGATGTGACAATATACTGATGTTGAACCGGAATGAGAGGATGTTCTAGTCCAATCATTTTACCAACTTCACGAGCCCAAAATCCTGAAAAATAATATAATTTTAGAATTATGTCACATACATAGACATACCACTTCTGACAATGATATGACAATTTAAGCCAAAATAAAATATAACCATTTGAACCAAATGAAAACATTTTTAAACTAATAGATTTTGCAACAAAGTCTACAGAATATTATAACAGTTGTTATTGTCTTTGCAAAACTGAGTAAACAATATTTATAATTCATTTAATTAATGTCACCCGATTGCACCTATAACAATATTGATATGACAAATGTTTTTCTATATCTATGTACACTTACTACAATAAGCAAAAAGATTAAAAATATTGTCATATATGAAAGAATATTTTTTACATTTTTCCCAGGAGCTGTAAGAATATCTATAATCTAAGAGAATTCTATTCCTGAAAAATATTTTGCCTTTAAGGAAAAGCAGATAATGGGGATAAGGACCTTTATTTTAAGAACATTTTTTTTAAAAAAACTGTGGTCAAATAATACATAATAAATGTTTATAGTGAAGCTCTGTAAGTCAGCTCCTCCATTTCCCAAGCTCTCCTCTTTCACTTGTTGTACCTAAAATTCCACAAACACAGTTTGTAAACATAAAATTTGAAAATGCATATATATACTGTGAGAGAGATAGCACATTGAGCTTTATACATTTTTCTCTCTCATTGCCTTCAAGTCCAAACCAACTCATAACTTTCCATCCATTGGGTTTCCAAGGCTATAAATCACATGAAAGGAGATTCCGTCTTGCTCCCATAGAGCCCCTGGTGGACTTGAAACACCATAGATGCTCAGTCTTTTAGTTAGCAGTGAAACTGATTTGAGTAAGTTTGTAATATCCTCTCTTGTGAAGAGCATAAAGGAACCAGGTATCAGTACCAAGAGAAATGAGATGCAACTAAGGGGAGTTGTTATGTGCCAGAGAGTCAATCACAACTCATAGTGACCCTATATAAACACCATCCTGAGCCAATCTCACCATCTGTGACTCATTTGATCCCACTGCTACAGTCACAGTGTCAATCTATCCCATTGAGAGTCTTCCATACTTGCACAGACTCTCCCTCCACCTTTCCAAGCATGAGGTCCTTTTCCAAGGATTGGCATCTCTGATAACATGCCTAAGTATGTGAAATAGTTGCACCATCCTTGAATCCAAGGAGGATTCTGGTTTCATTTTCTTCTCTTGGCAGTCCATGGGCTATCCAATGCTCTTCTCCAGGCCTACAACTCAAGGGGATCAATTCTTCTGTTTCCTTAGTCACTCTCCAATTTTCAGAGGTATAGCAAGCAGTTGAGGAGACCATGACTTGGATTAAGTGCACCTTAGTCTTTGGATTGATATTGCTCTTTAGCACTCTGGAAAAGTCATGGACAGCAGATTTTCTCAGTGCAACTGATCTTTTGATTTCCTAACTGCTGGTACTAAGAGTGCAGATTATGGATCCAAGAATAATAGAATCATTAACAAATCCAATCTTTTCTCTATCCATCATAATGTTGCCTTTATTACTCTGTAGTGAGGATTTTTGTATTCTTGATGTTGAGATGTAGTACATATTTAAAATTATAGTCTTTCATTTTCTGCACTTAATTCAGGCCATGGTCTTCTCAATCACTTGCATCCAAGAGCTGAAAAATGATTAATGATGACAGAAGAGTCGGCTATAGACTCACGTGGAGTACTTGTCTATTCCATACCTTCTGAGCACACACAAAGGACAGTAGAATCAGAATCGTTTTGAAGGCTGGGAAACTTCATGGGTGATTCTTAAGCACACTAGTTTGACAATTAGCTCTTTGAGAGACTCACACCATCTATCAAATGCCACTGATTTTTTTTCCTCCCAGGCCAGAACCATTCTCATCCCATACAACTCCACAGGGACATGGAATATGTCATTTGATAGCACAAATGGCCTGGATCTTTGTCAGGTATCTCTGGAGATTATTCTATAATCTTAGAATGCTATATGCCTTTGAATTGTGATGATAGAGTACTGAATATCCCATGGACTACCAAGAGAACAAACAAATATATAGAGAGGGTGCGGCTAGAGGGCTCCTTGGAAGCAAAGATGGTGAATATTCATCTCACATACTTTGGGCAGATAGTTAGGTGTGGCTATTTATTGGAGAGGGACTCATGCTTGGGAAGCTGGAGGGTTGACAAAGAAGAAGATACCCCAGTGAGATGGATTGACATAGTGACTTCAGCAATGGGCTGAAGTGTTTCAGAAATGGTGAGGATGACATAAGATAGGACGGGGTTCATGTCAGCTGTTGATAGGGTGGCTATGCGTCATACTCGACGTCACATAATAAGAACAACATGCCCAATTGTGCTTATTATTATTTTCTATCATAAAAATAAACTAAAAAATATATGTATATGTATCATACAACTATATTAAAACTTCATAGAAAGCTCTGTTCTATCTTATCCTATTGTTTTTACTGTTATTATGTGCTTTGGAGGTGGAACTGACTCACAGTTGACCCTCCAACAGGTTTTCAGAGGTAATAAATTACCTAGGAGGAAATTGTCCATTTTTCTCCCAGGAAGTAGTTGCAGATTTGAACTAGATAACCTTTGTGTTGGAAGCACAAGTTCTACCACAAGGTGACCAGAGTTCCCAATATTATCTTATTAATGACTTGAGTGATTGCTAGTATCCTCTCCTCTACATGTCAGTCATTTTAGCTTAAACCCATCTAGGATTACACTTCAATCCCTTCCAGCTTCCCCACCACCAACTTCAAAGGGAAGAGAGGCACATTTGCTCATAATAAATTGCTCTACCTATGTCTCTGAGGAAGAGGAATAAATAGAAAGAAAGTGTCAGAATTGAGTAAGTCAGGCAAGAATGTCAAAGCAGATACGGATGGGATAAGGAAGACTTGAAAAGTCACATGAAGAGCCAATAGGAGGGAAGGGTCAAACAGGGTGGTTAAGAGCAGGCTTACGCAATCAGAAGCAGGGAACTAATACCATTAGACCAAACTGCTTCATAATCCTAACATGTGCAGTAAAGGTGACCCTTACCCCCTCAGAGTAATCTAATTAGTGTTTTAGGCACGTGTTGCCAAGAACAATGGAACAAAGTAAGAACTGCTCACCAAATTTTGAATTCTCTAACATCATCCATTTACTCAAAGCCCATTTACTCAAGTCCAAAGGAGGAAGTGAGCCAGCTTTATTAATCCATGATACATGAGCAAGGATGTCTTTCTCCATTTGACTTTCAGAGAAAGGGTTATCTCTTTCTCTCTCTCTCTCTGGGACATATACTTTCTAATAAAACTGTCTTTACTTTCATCCTCAATTCTGTCTCCTTGCCTTTCTTCTTAGAAGAGTGCTTTAACAAGGACTTGACGCACACTCGGATTGTTTTGAGCAGGATAAACAACCTAGAAAGGGCTGGACCAAGCCAAGACCATAGGAAACTTCATGGGTGATTCTTAAACACACTAGGTTGACAATTAGCTCTTTGAGAGACTCACACTATCTACCAAACTCCACTGATTTTTTTCCTCCCACGCAAGAACCATTCCCATACCATACAACTCTACAGGGATGTGGAATATTTCATTTGTTAACACAAATGTCCTGGATCTATCTTTGCCAAGTATCTCTGGAGATTATGCCATTGTTCTCTTTGTTGTTGTGTACTATCATCTTGGAACCGATCCATAGCCAACACTCCAGCAAGTTTTCAGAGGCACTTAATCACACAGGAGGAGATTCCCCAGCATTTTCCCACAGAGCAGCTAGTGACCTTGAACCTTGTTCATTCGGGATTGCAGTGCAGCTTCTTGCCACCAGAACTCCCTGCAATTTCTTATTCCTCACAATTGGTGGCTTACTTTTAAAAATTGCTGAAACTGAGGAGGACCTGAAACACTTTCTGAAGGTCTAGGACTGCAGCCTTTAATATGGATTGAAGTTCAACATCAAGAAAACAAAGATTCTCACCACTGAGCTGACTGGCACCATCATGATTGATGGTGAAGAGAAGGAAATTGTTAACAGCTTTAATTTGCTTGGCTTCACAATCAGCCCTCTTGGTACTAGCATCCAGGAAATCAAAAGACAAATTGGACTGGGAAAGTCTGCTATCTGGAACATCTCCAGAGTACTAAAGAGCAACGATGTCAGACTGGAGACTAAGGTACACCTAATCCAGGCCATGGTCATTGCAATTACATGCTATGCATCAGAAAGCTGGTCAATGACTAGGGTTGACAGAAGGAGAATTGATGTCTTTGAGCTGTGGTGCTGGAAAAGAGTACTGAATATACCAGGGACTGCTAGGAGAATAGACAGGCTCATCCTGGTGAAAGTGAAACCAGGCTGCTCCTTGGAGGCAAGGATTCTGAAGCTCTGTCCGACATATTTTGGGCATGTTGCAAGAAGGTACCAGTCCTTGGAGAAGGACATTACACCTGGAAGGGTGGAGGGACAGTGCAAGAGAGGAAGACCCTTGATGAGATAGATTGGCTCTGTGACTGGGGTAATTGAAGGTAGGTGTGTCAGAGACAATAAGCTTGCCTCACTGCAGAGCAGAGTTCAGAGTTGTTGTACATAGAGTTGTTATGAGTCACAGGTGACTTGATGGCACATAACAACAACAACAACAGGGCTCACGATATGAGTTGGGTAGGAATGGTTTTCTGAAGTACAGTGTTGAGAAAAGTGGTTGAGCTTTGTCCTAGCCCTTCTGAAATGATTGTTGTCATCAATTAGCCGGGCCTATCACAGGTGTGGTTTAAGAGAGTCTTGCTTATTATTAATTATCTCTGTGGAAAGGGAGTTCTTATGGTGTAGTCCATAGGAAGTTGCACTACTATCCACAAGATGGTGCCTCTCTCAGCTGATCTGTATATACCAGGAGCTCAACAGGAAAAAAGATAGGCAATATCCTCCCATGGGATTTACAGCTTCCTGAAAACTTGCTGGAGGGACAACTGTTAGTCTTGACTCCACGGCAACAAGTTTGAGTTTATGATCATTACGACAATAGTAAAATTTTTTTATAGGCAAAATTTCATGAGACTATAAAGACGGTTGCAAGATTAAATGGAATCCCCATTAGTTGGGGGTGAAGTGTGACCTTGTAATAGTTTTTTGACCAATGGTCTTAAGGACAGACAGAGGGTAAGGAAAATATCAGATAGAAACTGGGGTGCAATTGAGTGGAAAAATGAAGCAATGCTTTATGCCATTGCTTTTTTTTTTTTAAAAAAAGACAATTTATGTTATTTTGAATTTCAGTGTTAAAAAAAGTTTGACATTTTTATGTTTTTCATCTGAGGGCTTGGGGGCTTGGTTTGGAAATGTCCAGAAATGCTAATTTAGATTCTCAGATGTTGAATAGATGACTACTAAAAGTATCTTACATATAAAATAAAATCAATCAAAAGTTATGACTTAGAAGAAAGAATTATCAGGGATACATGTTTCAGGCATTTCCTCATGGCATAAAATCTAATCTGATAAATAATAAAGCTGGTTTCATATTTTAATTTAAAGAATGACTCAATAAGCAGAATACAAAACAAAATCGATTAGAATCTGCTTAAATTGTTTTGGTTTTTGTAATGAACTAAAGGAACCCTAGTGACATTACGTACTGGGCTGCTAATCCAAACAGTCTGAACCGGTTAGCCATCCTGAGGGAGAAAGACAAGACCACCTGTTCTCATTAAGATTCACAGCCTTGGAAATCTGATGGGCATAACATGAGTTGGAATTGAACAACGACAGTGGATTTGGGTTTGAATATTATGAACTGTGGGAAAATATAAAGTACTTGCACGTTTAGATGTTCCCAGGACAAATATCTGGTCTGTTACCTGCATACTCTCATCAGTAATTTTGGGTAAAATGCTTATCTGTCAAATATTGCTCTAAAGCTAAGCACCCAAATTAAGACAGACTAGGAAGAGAGACTGGCCATCAAACAACAAGCCTTCCAAAGTCCTAGGTACAACGGAGCACACCTATTAGACTAGCAGATATGGCACCGGAGCTAAGCCTTCATACTGGGAATCACAAAGGAGGAGGAACGGTTGCAAACGGACTCCAGTGATTGAAACGTGGAATGTGAGGAGTATAAATATAGGAAAATTGGAGATTGTTAAGGGAGAAATGGAAATCATAAATCTTGACATACTAACCAGACAATCATATGATTTATTATGATGGAAATGAAAAGATGATGGGAAAATAGGGTTGTATTCATAGTTAAAAAGACTATTTATACATCCATCTTTAAATACAATGTTGTGAGAGACAGGATAATACACACACACACGTGCACACACACACACACGGAAGACATATTAATAACACCAGCATTCAAATATATGGACCAACAAACAGAGCTAAATAAAGAGGAGGAAAAAGATGATTTCTACCAATTTTTGCAATCAGAGATAGATCAAACATGCAACCAAAAGACATTAATAACAATGAATGACTGGAATAGAAGAGTTGGGAACAGGGAAGAAGGATCAGTAGTCAGAAAACATGAACAGAAATGAGGCTGGAGACAGAATGACAGAATTCTGTACAATCAATGACATATTCACTGCAAATAGAAACACAAATGATGATTATACACGAAGAACTCACTTGATGGCTTATTTGGGAATCAGAATGATTACATCTATGGGAACAATTGTTGGAGAAGCTCAATATCAGCTGTGAAAAGTAGATCAGATGCTGACATGGAACAGATCATCAACTACTTATATGCAAGTTTAAATTGAAACTAAAGAAAATAAAATTCACAAGAACCAACTTTTGATCTTGAGTGTATCCCTCCTGAATGTAAAGACCATTTATGGAATAGTTTTGAGGACTTGAATAGTAATGAGCGAACACTAGATGGGATGTGGGAGGCTATCAAGAATATTATCCATGAAGAATACAAAAGGTCATTCCAAAGACAGAGGAGGAAGAAAAGATCATGATGAATGTCAGAAGAGACCCTGAATATTGAATTAGAGCACTGAGAAGCCAAAGTAAAGGGAAGAAATCAAGAAGTTAAAGAGCTGAACAGAAGATTTCAAAGGGCAGAGTATTATAATGAAATGTGCAGAGCTGGAGTTGTAAAATCAAAAGGGCAGATGGCATTTCTTAAACTGAAGAATCTGAAGAATAAATTCAAGTCTCAAGTTGCCATACTTAAGAACGCTGTGGGCAGAATGTTAAATGATCTAAGAAGCATCAAGAGAAGATGGAAGGGGTACACTGAGTCACTATACCAAAAAAAAAGTGGTTGACACAGAAGAATTTCAATATAAAACAATATAAAAGCAAGAGGCGATGGTGAAGGAGAAAGTTCAAGCTGCTCTGAAGGAATTGGCACAAAACAAGGCAGCAGAAATTTGACATATTTTAACAAAAAGATGCTGCACTGGATGTGCTTACCAGGTCATGCCAAGAAATTTGGAGGATAACTACTTGGCCCAACTAACTGGAAGAAATTAATATTTAATCTCATTCCAAAGAAAGGGGATCTGACAGAGTATGGAAATTATCAAACAATATCATTAATATCACATGCAATCACTCACACACGTCTGTCCTGGAGAGGGTGAAATCAGGCTGCTCCAGGGAAGTAAGGATTTTGAAGCTCCCTCTCACATGTTCCAGATTGTTGTCATACATACAATGCCTAATCATACATTCCTTTTGAACAGTTCTTTCTCTCATCTGTTCCAGTGCAGTGTTCATTATCTACCCACTCTTTTCCTATTCTTCTCCAACACCTCATATCAGCTCTATTATATAACTGTGGTGTTATGCCACAAGTCTACCCTAAAAAGCAAGCTGAGATCAAGAAAAATGTTCAGGGTTTGAATCCTAAAATGTGGTTATTAATATAAATAAAGTGAAGAAATAAGATGCAATGGGAGGGAGGAAGCATAATCTGGCAAAGCACAATCTAGAGCAAAAGAAAAAGAGCATGGTGTTTCCTAACAATGAGCACAGTATGGAATATTTCTTTATGGTACTAAAAAATGTTTTTATTCATTCATCGTTGCACATTGTCCTCAGTCCACCTCCCTTCTCCTTCCCCTAGTCCACTCTGCAATGTATGTATTGTTCCAGCTATTTGATAACAATGGTGTTATGCAGTATTTACCATCTTGTGACTGAGATATTTCACTTAGCATAACGTCTTACAGGCTCACCCATGTTGTGTAATGTTTTATGAAATTATTATTTTTCAATGCTACATAATACTCCATTGTGTGAACATACCATAGATTTTCTATCCATTCATTTATTGACGGACACTTGGGTTTCTTTCATCTTTTTGCTCTTGAGAATAACACAGCAATAATAATGAGTGAGCATACATCTATTTGAGTCATGGCTCACGTTTCTTTAGGGTATGTTCCCAGTAGTGGTATTTCTATTTCCAACTTTTTGAGAAAGCACCAGATCACTTTCCATAGTGGTTATACCATTTTACTTTCCTTTTATGAGTATTTTTGCCACTTAAAGTACAAATTTAAAACAGAGAGCAAGAGAATGAGAGAGTACGAGAGCATACTCACCTGCAGCATTTACAATTCTATTTGCTGTCACAGATCCCTGGGGTGTTTCAACCTCCCATGTGCCATCTGACTTGGGTTTCAAAGAAGTCACTGGTGCAGGATATTTTAAAAGTGCACCATATTTCCTAGCTCCAGCAGCCAAGGCCATAGTTAGAGAATAGGGATCAATGTGACCATCTCCAGGATTGTACAGTCCAGCTAAAACCTAGATAAATCACAGGAAAAGTCAATATTCATACTAATATACACTTAATATAAATACACCCTGCCTGCAGTGTCTATTAAAATCTACCTTTGGGTGGTAGAATTCTCTTTGATTTATTTTATTAATACAGATATATATATATAAAGATAATAGATGAATAGAAGCCTTTGAGCTGTGGTGTTGGAGAAGAGTATTACATACTGATCCCATGGACTCTCAACAGAACAAACAAGTTTGTCTTGGAGAAATCTTTGCACTCCTTAGAGGCAAGGCTGGCCAATCTTCTTCTCACACACTTTGGACATATGATTAGGAGGAGCCAGTCTTTGGAAAAAGGCTTCATATCTTTTTTAGAGGGTCAGAAAAAAGGAGGAGGATCCTGAGGGAGAGAGATTGGCACAGTCTGCTACAATGGACTCAAGTATGTCACAGATGATGAGGATGGCAGGATAGGGCAGAGGTCAGATTAGTGGTTCAAGGGGTCACTATGAGTTGTAGTCAATGTGAGGGCACAGAACGACACAACAGTGTGCTTTCTAAATAGTCTAGCATACAAATATGATTTCTTTTTGTCAAATTAACTTTTCATTATGATTTGACTGAAAATTTACAAATAAAGAGCAAATTACTCTCTTCCCATGTCTTCCTTGTGTTTCCTATTTCTACTTACTATTCCTTTCTGTTTTCTGAGACTTTTCACTGGGATACCAAAATCTTTATTTTGTATCATTGACTTTGAAAAGAACACATTCTTTCCTGATATTATTGATCATCTTCCAGGCCTGATATTATTGCTCATTTTATATGGCTTGGTGGAATGTTAACTCAGGGGGTGATTTTAGTTCCAGGCTTGAAGGGAACCTAAGGACCAAATTCTCAGGGCTTCCACCACTCTTTATGAGGCCAGTTATCCCTACCTATATTATAATATTGTGGTTTGTTCTATATCTTCCCCTTCTTTACCAGGGACCTTCTATTGTGATCCCTTTAAAAGCAGCCAATAGTGGTAGTCAGCCACCGTCCACTTCTCTTGTCTCAGGGTCACAGAGACTGAAATTCATGTGGTCCACTAGTCCTTTGGACAAATAGTCTTTGTATTTCATAACTCTTCTTTGCTCTGAACAATGAGAGACCAGTAACATTACCTTAGATATCTATTCATAAGCTTTTAAGACCACGGTTACTACTTCCCAAAAGGCATAATTTTGTCTTTGTAGATTGTTATGCTAACTGACATTAATGTCCTCTGAGATTATAATCCTGATCTCAGAATTCGCAAAGTGTAATCTCTTACTTGGCGTCAGATTAATCTGTAAGTCTTTCCCCCCCCCCCCTGTATTTAAATTCAGGCAAAGGCAGGGTTCACACTGAGCGTGATTGAGGCTTACAATTTTCACCAATGTCCATTCTCGGTTTCTCCAATAGTGATGGAACCCAGTGTTTACTTAGACACACAGCCACTAAGAAGAGAGCTCTGACCTCTCTGGTATGGCAGGAATCCTATAAGTTCTGGTTAAAGAGACATATGACAGTGTTTCATGGCATTTTTCCAGAAATTATTTTTAAAAGACAACTGACATGTCCCTGTCTCTTTTCTCCTTTGTCCCTTCCTACATTCTGCTACCTGAAGTGTAGCTAAGATGGCTGGAGCCCCCACTGCCACCTTTGAATAAAAGCATAAGAGAAATGACAGATCAACAATATGGAAAATTACAAGTTCTTCACAATATTTGTGGAGAAGTGCTACCATTTGAGTATTGAACTTACTAAACAAAGGGGGATCAAATTTTCATCTTGCTTAAATAAACTTATTTTTTTATGCCTGACACTTGCAGCTGAATCTGTAGTTTTTATATTTTCTTTAGTTATATTTACATTGAATTGTTCAGTGCTGTTAAAAAATATGTGTTAAATATAAACTATTGTCAGAGAAATGTACACTTATTGAATCACTCAACTAATCCTTAAATAGATGCTAGGGATCCAGGCTAGGTACACTAGGGGTTATAAAGAAGAACGAAACTTGGACCACATACCTTATAAAATAGAAAGAACATCTCCTCCATTCAGCTAAAATCCCTTGACACTACACGTGTAGGTTTTTTTCTCTTCAGCTATCAAATAAGGTTATTTGACTATTTTTCACTTAGTAACCCAATCTGAAATTCAATTTACACAATTCAACATGACTGTAGTAATAGAGATTATGAGGATGGTACAAGATAGGGTAAGGTCCAGATCTATTGTCTTCAGGATCACTAAGAAGTCATACTTGACTGGAGGGCACATAGCAATGACAGTCATAAGGGATTGGTGGTGTTGTTATGTGCCGTCGAGTCGCTTGCGACTCATAGCGACCCTATGTACAACAGCTCTAAACTCTGCTGTGTCCTGTGCCAATCTTACTGTGTCTGACACACTCATCCTAATTGCCCCAGTCACTGAATCAATCCACCTCCCAGAGGGCCTTCCCCTCCTGCGCTTGCCCTCCACCCTCCCAAGCATGATGTCCTTCTCCAAGGACTGGTCCCTCCTTACAACATGACCAAACTATATCAGACGAAGTTTCAGAATCCTTGCCTCCAACGAGCAGCCTGGTTTAACCCTCGCCAAGATGCATCTGTTTGTTTTCTTAGCAGTCCATGGTACCCTCAGCACTCTTCTCCAACACCAAAGCTCAAAAGCATCAATTCTCCTTCTGTCCTCCCTGAGGGATACAGTTATATAATTTTCTTTCTTGAAATGAATTTGGTTTTGTATTAGGGCAATACTGGCCTTATAGAATGGGTTAGGAAAAGTTTGTAAAGAATTGGTATTGCATTTTCTTTAAACATTTTGTATAATTCAGTTAAGACTCTTGGAATTTTCTTTGAGGGAATTTTAAAATTACTAATTTAATCTCTTTATTTGACATAGGTGCAATAAATCACTTTACTGAACATTTCCAAATGTCATATTTGCATTTGATAAGTGGATATTCACTCAATGTAGTGTTCCTGTATTTACTCAATCTGGTCCTTTCCCTCAGAGAGTACCCTTCACACGTATTTTCTATTGAGTCAAAATTAATTTGATGGACATCGATTTTTTTAAAAAAAATATTCTTAAAAGGAGCTTTTCAGTTGTTAATGGAAAGTTTAGCAGCTCAAACTCACCAGTTACTTCATGTAAGAAACATGTGGCAGCCTGTTTTTTAAAATATTACAGCCTTGGAAACCCTATGAAGCAGTTATACTCAGGTTTTTTGGTTTATTATGAGTCAAAAACAACTTGATGGCAATGGATTTGGTTTTAGGGGTGGAGGCTGCTTTTCAGGACAATTAATGATGGTGAGGACTCTGAGCAAAGCATTTTAAGGATGACATATAAATAGATATAAGCATATCTTTGCTCCTTTTTTTTTTGCTAGTAGAAGAGATGGCATTTAAGGTAGATGAAACAGTACAACACCCTTCTGCATGTGGAGTAGTATCCCACAAACTGTTTTAAAATAGAATGCCAGCCATCTGTAAAGATTCACATAGCCAAACAACTCTAGTATCCACATCAAAGATATAAACCCTTTAGGAAACAAAAGTACTACATGCTGCAGATGGGGGAACATTTGCATCTTTCCTAGTGACTAATATCAACCTAATACACTTAAGTAGTTGTGTGCAATGGAGGCAAGTCAACCTGAGTTCAAATCTCTGCTTCAGCTTTCTTCTACCTGAGTGAGCTTGGGTTTATTATGTGAAATAAACTTCCGTTTCTTCACTAGAAATACTTGTTTTATTGAGCTTCCCAATGAAAGGCACATGGTTCAAGTCCATGAGCTGAGGAGAAAGATGGACAATCTCTGCTCATGCAGTTGACAGCCTCTGAAAACCTGCTGGCCAATTCAGCAGCACCTAACAACATAAGATTATTGTGGTTATTAGAAGATAGGTACGGGAAGAGTTTTGCCAGCATAGCTAGTACACAGATACGAGCTTAGTAAATTTTCTTTGTTCTTATCATTCAAAATAGATTACCACTCATCAGGAAAAAGATCACTAAATTCTCAGCCAAATCTTAGGCAAATCTGAGGCATGACTTCAGATGCTATCTGTGTAGTTATACAGCATATTTCTTAACCTGTTTGTTGTTTTTGGGGTTTTTTTTAAAGCCATTTTAGTAATATAGTCTTTTTGTAACCAGAGAGCTTCTCAAAAGAAAAAAAATTTGTGAGAGTCTGTCTCACATACATTGAGTATTTTGTCTTTAGAAAAGGACATCATACCTGAATAGGTAGAAGGTCAGCTAAAAAAGAAAACCTTCAACCAGAAGGATTGACATAGTCACTGCAACAATAAGCACGACTCATAGTGATCCTATGAACAAAAAGCCTGAAACCTTTCTATAACTATCATCGCTTCTCCAAGTTCATTGAGTTTCCAGAGGTATGTGGTTTAGGAAGTGGATGCCACTTCTGCTTTCAAACCTGAATCAATCTAGGAGCTCCACTGCCCATGACGGGTACCCATTATGTTGATTGACACATCTATAGCACAGTTGTTCAGCATTACGACAACTCCAAGTTACTTCAGTACAGCAAATATGCAGACCACTGCTGTACCACTTAGAAGAATGTTCATTCCAAAATCAATTAACATTTGGCCCAAGGGCTGCAGTCCATCTGGCAAGTCCAATCTGCTAACACCCACTTGTGGATGAAAATAAAGCTAAAAAACACCAAACATTCCATACGTGACCCTCATCAAGATGCAAGAAGCCGTCTTGCCGTGTCACACCAATTCACAGGAGCCACCAGTCACATATTTATCATACCAGCTTATCTTACCATATAGTTTTCTAATAGGTTTATGTATGAAACTAGATTTGGAAGCATAGTAACAGAAAGTATGGAAAATGTTTTCTTGGTTGTTAAAGGTGGAGAAGAAATAAGATTTTGTGTGCCTTTTTCTATTTCATTTGGCATACCTTAGAGTTCACTTTCTAACCAGATACCATTGAGTAGATTTTAACTCCTGGTGATCTTAAAAATGTCAATGTGAAACTGTGTTCTAAAGAGTTTTCAATGGCAGATTTGTCACTAAATGACCAGGGTAATTCCAAGGTGTGTCTGAATAGACTTAAAGTTCAGTTAGCAGTGACAGCATTTGCATCATCTGAGAACTAGTCCACCTACTAATTTACCCAAATCTTAGCGTTATTCACCTAATGTTTACTATGTAAAATGTGTGCATGTTTTTCTAATTTTAATGAACTTTAAAAAGTAACTAATGAACTTTAAAAAAGTAACCATCTTATTTTAACTCTTTATATCTTTAAGATATATACCTTATTCATGTTTAGCACAGGACACATCTCCTGAACTTTCTCCGGTCCAATAATATACTGTTCTGTTTGATGCCAACCAGTCCGAGTCATTTGATATTTAAATTCATCCACCCTTACGGGCGTTGTGGCTATGCGGATACTCCCTGGCTGATGGAATCCTACTACCTGGGACAATAATTATAAAAAAACATGTACATAAATCATTATATAACACTTAAGCATGGTTTTTCTTCTCTCCTGCAATAAAAATGCAATAAAAGTGCAAGATATAAAATTTACTGTGCAAAGAAAGAGGCAACTTTATAAAACATGCATCTTATGAAAATGCATGCATTCTGTAACTACTATTTTTTTTTCTGCTTGCACTATGGTAAGTCCCAGGTATGCAGGGGAACACAAGAGAGGAAGAGACCCTGTCTGCCTAGAGTTTACTGTCTATAGGTGATGAAAGACAGCTAAAACATAATTATAATAACACAGAGTGAAAATGAATATACAAATTGAAAGAAAATTATGTGAAAAAGAGAAAGAACAGGAAAGAATGGGGGGCGGGGGGAGTAAAATCATGCTAATCATAGGGAACTCTGGACATCTAGTGTCAAGAAGTTGTACTGCAATCCCACAGGAATGAAGTTCAAATCCACCAGCTGCTCCATGGGAGAAGGATGGGCAATCTTCTCCCATACTGTTAATGCCTGTGAAAACCCACTGGAGGATCAGCTATAGCTGGATTCCAACTTGATGGCACACATCAAAAATGTTCACGACGAAATTAAGTGTGAATGGAAAGAAACATTCTTTTGGCGGTTAAGCAGCTTGCTGAGCACTCACTTATAACTCAGGTAAACCTTGGGTTACAGGGATTATAAAGGGAAGCCCTTGCTCTCAAGTTATTTACAGTTTCTAGGGAAGACCTGATGGTTGGTCTGTTGTGCTGTAATGAAAAAACCTTGATCTTCAGTGGCTCAAATTCACCAGACATTCCAGGAGAGAAAGACGGGCCGTTTTCTTTCATTAAGACTTAGAGCCATTAATGCCTGAAATACAGGGTTATCACTGAGCCAAAATCAATAACAATAAAGTGTTTAATTTAAAGGAATATCAGTCAATATAGCAACAATTATAATAAAATGAAAGTGCATGAGATGCTCTTAGAACCAAGAGATGCACTACCTAGTTCTTCCTGACTGCTGGGGGAAAGTTAAGGGACAACCTGCAAGGAAATTTAGAAGGTATGGGGGCTCAATTAACTGTTGTTTCAGAGAGAAGCAGCAGCATTTAAAAAAAGGCAGAAATGTGAGAAAGCTCAATCAATTTCAGCAATGTAAATCCTTGAGAACAGCTGAGTTATAATGACTATATGGAAGAGTAGTAACAAGAGAAAATGTTGGAAAGGCAGAGGGGTTAATTGGTCAAGGTCCTCTTAAGGGCAGGTTAACTTTTGGTCTTTATCCTGTAGCCCATGGGGAGCCATCTGACAGTTTAAAGCAGAAAAGTTAGCATGAAAAATTCGGCAGTCTTCAGTCTTAGTCTATGGATAGTCTTTCCAACTTTATTTTGAGAGAACCAATGAATAGGAAAAGAGATGAAAACAGAAGTGAGGGTCGTAACATGAAACACTCTTCAAAACTGTATGGCAACCTCACATTGTACCATTCTTTATCTTTGCTTTATCATACCTTTATAATCAGAAAGGCTGTTTCTTAGCATCCAGATGTAGTTAAGCTGGCTAAGGAATTTTTGATAGCTACTTTATATTCATTTAAAAGAATCAGAATTTTTTTTTTAAGAATAGCTAAATTGACTTAGAAAAAAATAAAATAATCAGAATTTTTTAAAAAAAGAATCAGAGTTATTAATCTTTTAAAACAAACCAGAAGGGTCTTATTTACAATTATTATCAGATTTATTTGACATATTAAACATTTTTTTCAAGCTATTGATTTCACTGCACACTGCTATATATGATGGCAAGTAAAACTCTTTTAAAAATATATAAATATTTCAGAGTGATTAATAGCTTCAAGTTAATCTCACTTACCTGTCCAGTTTCTTCTTCCAGTTTTTCATAGAGTTTGATACTATAATAATGTATTTTCTTCAAGTTTATTCCAGGATGGAAATAAGTTGTTAAACCTGCCTTGAAAATAAAAGGGAAAGGAAATACTGAAGGAAAAAAATTAATATTCTAACGTGGTCAACAGCTTATCTGTTAAGCAGTCAGTAATTTATTGATGTCAAAAAACTGAGATATACATTATGATACTATGCACTGTCGAATTGGAACAAATTCATAGCTGACTTCTAGTCATGTTATAGTCTGTTGTTGTTGTTGGTAGGGGCTATCTAGTTGAGTACAACTCATAGTGGCCTTATGAACAAAAGATCTGAACCCCGTCCTATCCTGTGCCATCTCTATGTTTCATGGCACACTAGAGACCATGGTAGCAGTAACCATGTCAGTCCACCTTGTTGAGAGTTTCCTCTCATTCACTGATCCTCAACCCTTCCCAGCATCATGTCCTTATCCAAGGAATAGCCCCTCCTAGCAACACGCCCAAAGTATGTGAGGCAAAGCCTCATCATCCTTGCCTCCAAAGAGCATTATGGCTGCACCTTCTCCAAGACATATCTGTCTGTTGTTTTGACAGTTCACTGGATGTTCAGTGCCCTTCTCCAACACCACAGGTCAAAGACATCAATTCTTCTTCTGTTATCCCTATTCATTGTCCAGCTCTCAGATGCATACAAGTGATCAGAAAGACAATGGCCTGAATCAGACACACCTTAGTCCTTAAACTGACATCATTACTCCTCAATAATTTGAAGAAGCCCTTTTTTTTTAAGATCAGGCACTTTTTATTTTTTAATTATTAATGTTAATGTAAATTTACAGACTTTGGATTTCCATTCATTCATTGTTACACTTTTCTCCCTGCCCCACTCCCCCAGTACAGTCTTCTCTT
>NW_006399832.1:4299064-4299673 GCF_000299155.1 Elephantulus edwardii
TCAGCATTTCTTAAGCTCAAGGAACTGAAGAACAAATTCAAACCTCGAGTTGCTATAATCAAGGATGCTTTAGACAGAATAGTAAATGATCCAGGAAGTATTAAAAGAAGATGGAAAGAATATACTGAGTCACTGTACAGAAAGGAATTGGCAGACACAGAAGAATTTAATGAAACAACATATGAGCAAGAGCCTATGGTGATGAAGGAAGAAGTTCAAGCCACTTTGAAGGAAATAGCAAAAAGTAAGGCCCCAGGAATAGATGATATAACAACTGATATATTTCAGCTAACAGATGCTGCCCTGGACGTGCTCACCAAGTTGTGCCAAGAAATCTGGAGAGCAACCACTTGGCCAACTGACTGGAAAAGATCTATATTTGTTCCTATCCCAAAGAAGGGTGATCCAACAGAATGTGGAAACTATAGAACAATATCATTTCTTTTACATGCCAGCTAGATTCTGCTGAAGATTATCCAAAAAGACTGGAACAGCACATCAGCAGAGACCTGCTAGAAGTCCAGGCTAGGTTTAAAAGGAGTCTATTGATATTGTAGCTAATGTTAGATGAATCTTATCTGAAGGCAGGGAATACCAGAAGAATGTCTA
>NW_006399832.1:4299773-4300654 GCF_000299155.1 Elephantulus edwardii
ATATCTCATAGTTGTAATCTGGAGAAGTTCTTAACTGCAGATTTCTCCAGTGAAGTGTATCTCCTTATTTCCTGACTACTGGTACCAAGGGAGCTAACTGTGGATCCAAGTAAGAGGAAGCTGTTGACAGTTTCAATCTTTTCTCCATCCATCATGTTATAGTCTAGCTATATTATAGTCCATTGGAACCAGGATATATCTGCACCAGTTTAAACACAGGGAACTCTGGATACATAGTCAATAATCAGTTGTGCTGCTAATTCATATCCATCAGTTCAAATCCAGCAGCAGCTTTGGGAAAGAAAGCAAGCAGTCTGCTCCCATAACAATTTTATTGCATCAAGAGTTATTATCAGTGAGAAGTGACTTGACTGTAGTGATGATGTAAATATAGTTTAAACACTCTGGAACTTAAGGCTCTTAACAGATTTATGAGAACCAGGTATTGTTGTGTGACAAGTGTGTAGAGTTAGAATTGACCTAGAGGTGACCCTCCAGTGGGTTTTCAGAGCCAGTTAATCGCAGGGAAGGAGATTGCCCATCCCTCTCCTGCAAAGTAGCTAGAGGACTAGAATCTTGTGCCTTCAGGATTGCAGCTTTTTACAAGTAGGCCAACAGATCTCCCTTAAGAACCAAGTAGATTCCATATATATGATGTGAGAGCGAGTCAGTAAAAAATATACATTTAGTAGCTATAAATTAATAGCTAATGGTTTTTAAAGAAGTACAGAAAGAGAGTTTTTAGGTGAAAGCTTTAGGAACAAAGACTATTAAAAAGAAATGTTCATGGGGTGGGGTAAGACTGAGAAAAACTGGATGAAATATGTTTACGGCATTGAAGTCTATGGGGGAGAGAATAGTCTAAAAGTATTATATTTTAG
>NW_006399832.1:4300959-4308123 GCF_000299155.1 Elephantulus edwardii
AATCAAAACAACTATGAGATATCATCTCACCCCAGTCAGAATAGCAAAATTTAACAGAACAGTAAACAACAAATGCTGGCGAGGTTGTGGAGAAACTGGAACCCTTATTCACTGTTGGTGGGAGTGTAAAATGGTGTAACCACTTTGGAAGGCTGTATGGTGTTTTCTCAAAAGGTTGCAAATAGAAATACCATTTGAGCCAGCAATTCCACTTCTGGGAATTTACTCTAAAGAAACCATAACCGCCACCCAAACAGATATACACACACCCATGTTTATTGCGGCTTTGTTCGCAATAGCAAATAGCTGGAAACAATTCAAGTGCCCATCAACAAGTGAATGGATAGGAAAGCTCTGGTATAGTCACATAATGGCATATTATGCAGCACTGAAAAACAAGGAACTCATGAAATACTATGCTAAGTGGATGACCCTAGATGATATTATGCTGAGTGAATTTTCTCAGTCACAAAAGGACAGATATTGCATAGGACCACTATTGTAAAACAGGACTGACATTGGGGTTGAAAGAAGACAGAGAAGAAGGGGAGGAATGATGTTACTGCACTGAAACAGATGAGGGAGAGAACTGTTTAAAAGGGATATATGATTAGGTATTATTGTCATGACAGAAGTCCAGAATGAAGGCTGCACAGTGCAGTGGACTTGGGGAGAGGGATTGCATAGCAATGAAAGAGTTTTTCTTTTACTCATCAAGGAGACAAGTGAATTGGGTGGGGAGGAGTGGTCAGGGCGAAAAGTGCAACAATGGCTGGAAACCCTAAGTCTCTGTAAACTTTCATTAAATTTAATTTAAAAAAAAATACAGAGTGATAGCAGACAAAATAGAATGAAACCAACAAACCTTGCTAATGTCCCCTTCAACTTAAGGATCACGAACAACCAAAGGATTTTCCTTTATCCATTCTCAATCACCGCCTTAAAGGAATAGGCCCCCACCTTTCTTTAACTTTTAAAATTCAAGATTCAGAAAACTCTAAGAATTTAAAGACTTGAATTGGGGAACAAACTTTTGTCGAAACCTAACCTGTAGATTAGCACATAGCTGACATTCCTCTCAAGTATTTGCTGAATAATTACTGATTAATTACTATAAGAAAGAAGAGATCTAAATATTAGCTATGCCAAAATTCTTTTCCTCAGCTCTAGGCAGATGCTCTGTGGTTATCAGATAAAGAATCCTAAGCAATTACTTGAAGCAGGCCCTCTCTCAATTAAGTATCTGGGGTCTCATTTTCAGCTAATTTGTCCTGGAAAGCTAATTAAAACAAAATCTGTCCAAAACAGTATCTTTTAAGGAATATTGCTATGGTATAGATGGGCACTAGTTTCTCCTTAATTCAAAAGCACCCCATTACAGTCTATTAATGCATCCCTTATGCACTGATGCACCATGAGTTTCCTCTCTATTAATCTATCCCTTCATTTCATTATAAAATGCTCTACTTTATTAGAGTGTCATGTGCACTAAAGGTAATTTTATAAAAATGTTACAACTTCTCAGTAGGTATGAATTTATGAGTCCTATTCATATGGTAACTTACACAATCCTCCCCAAGCACTTGATTCCTATACTTTCTACCACTTGAACAATGAACACATTTTATTCTATAACAAGCATCCTTTGGTTTTTTTCTGTTTAGTTTGTGCAGATTTTCCCCCACACTTTCCTTCATTGACATTATTTTTCATACAATCATTCCCATGCATTGTGTTTTATAAAATTAATCACCACTAGCTCACTATTAAATGGGGGTGGGAGGGAAGAAAGGGGGGGGAAATGAATCTCCTTTTGGAAAAAAGCACACTGCTCACAAAGCAAAGTAATGCCTTTACATCTCACTTTTAACTCCCAAGAAGAAATTATTTTTTCAAGGTTAACTTCTAATAATAAGCTATCACTTTAAGAAATTTCCCTACTCTCAGGAACAAAAATGTTCCTTTTTTGTTCACTAGAGATCTGAAAAGTTAAACTGTCAAGAGTCTTATAATGCAGTCACATTAGTGTATCAATGAACAAAATACATAATTAGGATATTAAATGTATGTTCGCCTTAGGGAGCTCAGGTGGCAGCGGCCATAGGGCATTGCACTGGTAACCCAAATGTGGCTGCTCGCTGGCAGTTCAAACCTACCAGCGGCTCCTCAAGAGAAAGACAGGTACTCTCCTGTGTGATTTGCAGCCTCCAAAAAAACCCACTGGAAGGTCGGCTTTGAATCTGTCCTGACTTGATGGCAGTAGGGGCTCTTTTTGTTGCTTTTAATGCCCTCCTTAGATTACTGGAGATGTTAAGGGATAATAAGCCATCTTTCTCTTAGTAACTTACGATTTACTGTTCCTTCTGCCTGAATGCTCTTAGAAAGGAGGCCTCAGAGGCTATTTCACTCAGTTCTTCCAGGTCTCTCCATAACACCTCTGGGGTGTAGCATCCTTCATCTTTCTGCATCCCTTTCTACTGCCTTCCTTCTCTTTATCAAGCATTCTTCCTCTCTCTGCATCCCTTTATACTGCCTTCCTTCTCTTCATTCATCACGGCACTGATGTCCATCTGCTCTAGTGTGCTGTTTGTTTTCAGTCAACCTCAGCTGAATGTGACCTCCAAGAGACTGGAGACCGTGTCGATGTCACTGCGGTGCCCTCACCTCCTACGTAGGGTTGGCCTGACGCAACAGGGTGAACTGGTGAAGCAGGAGATAAGTGTGATAGAGGAGGCTGGAGCTGAACTCAGGGAGGGCCAGGTGTCCAAGTCTCCTGCCTCTCCCACCGAAGGGTGATGGACTGAAGGAAGAGATAACTTCAGAGAGGAGCCAGACTTGGCACAATTTTTCTCAGAGCCTCTGTCCAAGCAAGGGGTGTGTGCTTTGACTGACAGCTGACACTCAAGGACTAAAGGACTTACTAAAGTCTCTGTTAAATTCAACTTCAGGCAGACAACCATTTTTGTGCTCAGCTCTCCACCTAAAACCTTCAAAACAGTCTAGATTGCAAACAGTCCCTAAAATTATATTCTTATTATCTCAGGAGAGGAAATAATGATGGAATGGGATGGTGAGTGAGGAGAGGCTAACACTGCCCAGCACTTCTTCCAGAAGAAACTGCTCCAGCAGTCACAAAGCATCCTCTTCCCATCTTTAGTGAACTGCAGAAATAATTGCTTTGGCAATAAGAAGCAAAGTTAAACATCTCATTTACCTGAACCACATTCCATTTAAGTCCAATTATTAAGTAGCACTGGGACAATTACATATACTATTAAGTATGCCAGATTGACTTAAGCATGCATTTTATTTCATTTAACACTAAAGCTCTGTCACTCTCTTCTTAGACTTCATGTTTAAATACTCATGAAGCAAGCTATTATCTCAGACCACAAAACTAAAATCATAAATGAATAAAAATGAAAGAACCAGGGGTGGCTGAAGGAAATGAGAAATATTTGATGTGAAAAACAATGTGTAAGAACTTTGTAAATATACCAATATAAAATTAACGTCATGCTGGGAGGGTGGAGGGACAGCACAAGAGAGAAAGGCCCTAGAGGAGACAGACTGATTCAGTGACTGGGGGAATGAGAGTAGGTGTCTCAGAGACAATAAGACTGGCACAGGAAAAAGCAGGGTTTAGGGCTGTTGTACATAGGGTCACTATGAGTCACAGGCAACTCGATGGCACATAACAACAACAACAACAGTAAACTCCTGAGGTGAGTACAGGAAATGGTATGATTCAGGATCACTGGGCAGTCTGTTGTTGTTGTTGGTAGGTGTTGTCAAGCATGACTCATAGCGACTCTATGAACAAAAGATCTGAACCCTGATCTATCCTATGCCATCCTCACACTTCCTGACACACAACAGCCCACTGCAGCAGTCACTGTATCCATCCAAGTGGTTGAAGGTCTTGTCCTTTGCCAATCCTCCACCCTTCCCAGCATCATGTCCCTCTCCAAGGAATAGCACTCCTAGCAACAAGTCCAAAGTATGTGAGCTGAAGCCTCATCGTTCTTGCCTACAAATGATGACGAGGTTGCGGAGAAACTGGAACCCTTATTCACTGTTGGTGGGAGTGTAAAATGGTGCAACCATTAAGGAAAGCTGTATGGTGCTTTCTCAAAAAGTTGCAAATAGAGATACCATTTGACCCAGCAATTCTTCTACTGGGATTATACCCTAAAGCAACCATAACTGCCACCCTGGCAGGTATATGCACACCCATGTATATTGCGGCTTTGTTCACAATAGCAAAGATTTGGAAACAACCTAAGTGCCCATCAACAAATAAATGGATAGAGAAACTGTGGTATATTCACACACGGAATATACTACGCTGCATTGAAAAACAAGGAACTCATGCAATATTATTCAAAATGTGTGACCATGGAGGAGATCATGCTGAGTGAAATATCTCAGTCAAAAAAAGGACAAATATTGCATAGTGCCACTACTGTAGAATGGGACTGACATCAGGGTTGGGGTTAGACTGAGAAAAATTGGATAAATCATGTATACTGCATTGAAACAGATATAGGAGAGAAGAGTTTAAAAGTGATATATGATTGGGTATTGTGGTTATGACAAGAGTCCAGAATAAAGGTTGTATAGTGGAGTGTACTTGGGGCGGGGTGGGGGTGGGGGATTGTATAGCAATGAAGAAATTTTTCTTTTACTTTTCAAAGAGAAGAGTGAACTATGGGAGATGGGTGGACAGGGAGAAAAATGCAACAATGAATAAATGGAAATCCAAAATCTCTGTAAATGTTCATAAAATAATTTAAAAAAAAAAAAAGCACTCCAGTTGCACCCTCTCCAAGACATATCTGGGCAGTCTACTTCAATGCAAAAGCTAACATTTATTAAACATTTACCACTTCTTAAATGGTTATGCATTTAATCATTTACAAGTATTAACTCTCTTAATCTTCATCACAATCCTATTGGTAGTGGTGGTGGTTGTTAGGTGACACAGACTTAACTACAACTCACAGAGTGAAACTGTCAACAGCTTTCATCTTGCTTGGATCCACAATTAACAACCTTAGTACCAGCAATCAGGAAATAAGGAGACACATTGCACTGTGAAAATCTGCAGTTAGAGACCTTTCCAAAGTATTGAGGAAGAGTGATGTCAGTTTGAACACTAAGGTGTGTCTGATTCAGGCCATAGTCTTTCTGATTACTTGCTACGCATCTGATAGCTGGACAATGAATAAAGATGACAGAAAAGATATTGATGCCTTTGAGCTGTGATGTTGGAGAAGAGCACTGAACATCCGTCCCATGGATGGCCAAGAAAACAAACAGATATGTCTTGGAGAAGGTGCAGCAAGAGTGCTCTTCGGAGGCAAGAATGTTGAGGCTTCATTTCACTTACTGTGGGCATGTTGCTAGGAGGTACTATTCCTTGTAGAAGGACATGATGCTGGCAAGGGTGGAGAGTCAGAGAAGGAAACAAAGACACTCAAGAATGTGGAGTGACACGGTTACTGCTGTAATGGGCTCTGTGTGTCAGGAGATATGGGGATGGCGCAGGTTGGAGCAGGGTTCAGATCTTTTGTTCATAGGGTCACTATGATTCATGCTTGACTCAATGGCACCTAACAACAACAACACAGCTCCCCTGTGAACACTAATTAGAAACCTTGCCCTCTCCTGTGCCATCTTCATGCTCTCCACCATCCTCTAACCCATTGGGGTAGTCACTGGGTCAATCCATCTTGTTGAGAATCTTTCTTTATGGTTACCTTTTCCAGTATGATGTCTTCTTCCAAGGACTGATGCTAATGACAGAAGGCACAGGATAAAGACAAAGTACCATAAATGCCTAAAGTATATGAGGCAAAGTTTCACCAACCTTCCCTCTAAGGAGTACTTCCACTTCCTCCAAGATAGATAGACCCGTTTGTTCTTTTGACAGTCCATAAAAATATTAAATCTTCACCAACACCACAATTAGTGCTCAATAGTTCTATTTTTGGTTCCATTCAGAGATGTAATCTGTGAGTAATTGTACAAGTTATTCAATAACAAGCCTATTAGGGTAAATGCAGAAGAACCGATGCCTTTAGACTGTGGTGTTGGAGAAGAGTACTGAATTTCCCATGGACTGCCAAGAAAACAAAGAGATAAGTCTTGGAGAAGGTGCAGCCAGAGTGCTCCTTGGAGGCAGAAATGATGATGCTTTGTCTCACATCTTCAGGCATGTTGCTAGGAAAGGTTACTCATTGGAGAGGGGCAGTATGCTTGGGAAGGTGGAGTAACAGTGAAAGAAAAGAAGAACCTCAAATGGGTGGATTGACACAGTGACTGCACCAATAGGCTCACGTGTATCAGGCATTGTGAGGGTGGTACAGGATAGGACAGGTGTAGATCTGTTGTTCATAGAGTTGCTATGAGTTGTACTCTATTTTATGACACCTAACAACAACAATGAATGATACCCTTGATATCCTCCCACAACTCATCTGGCCTTCTCTCATTCATGTTCAAGGCCTCAAACCTGTTCCTGAGATGGTTTTGAAATTCAGGTGGGATAAGACTCAAAATTATATTTTGGTTCCAGTGGATTCGGTTTAATTTTCCTCAGCCTCAACGTGAACTTGCATATAAGTAGTTGGTGGTCTATTCCACAATCAGCTCCTGGCCTAGTTTTCACAGCTGATATTGAGCTTCTCCAGCGGTTCTTTCCACAGATGTAATCAATCTGATTCCTATGCATACTATTAGGTGAGATCCATGTGTATAACCTGCATCTATGTCTCTTAAAAATGTGTTTGCAATGAATAAGTCACTGACTGTGCAATATTCAATCATTCTATCTCCAGCTCCATTTCTGTCACTAAATTCATGTTTTCCAACTACTGAATCTTCTTCTCTGTTCCCAACTTCTGCATTCCAGTCACCCATTATTATCAAAGCATCTTGGTTGCATGTTCGATCGATCTCTGACTGTAAAAGTAGGTAGAAATCTTCTATTTCCTCTTCCTTGGCTCTGGTTGTTGGTGCATATATCTGAATGATAGTAGTATTCACTGGACTTCCTTGTATGTGTATAGATATTACCTGTCACTCACAATATTGTACTTCAAGAAAGAGGAGGAAGAAAAGACCAAAATGGATGTCAGAAGAAACTCTGAATATTGCACT
>NW_006399832.1:4310558-4322096 GCF_000299155.1 Elephantulus edwardii
AAAAAAATCAACCACTGCCTCAAAGTGCCCCAACTAAACCACAACACACTTGTCCACTCTATTGAAAGGAAATTCTCTCAAAAGCTTGCCGTGGCGAGCTGTGAGTGAGGACATCAAACCCACCAGTACACAATTCAGAATGGTAACATTTACATTCAACAATTTTGAAGCATTTTTCTTACTGCATGCCAAGTAGATCCAGCAGTGAGCTCCGATTTCTCCAGCAGGACCACATCCTTCATGCCTGCTTTGGCCAAATGATAAGCCAGACTCACACCAACACATCCACCTCCAATTATCACTGTTTCTGCTCTGTCTTTCCATTTTGTTTCTGTATGTAAAGGTGACTTTTCTTTTCTGGAAGATAAGGTGTTAAAATTGGTAACTTTGCCAGGCAACGTCAATTATTCAACTAAGATGTTTCTCCTTACTTATTTAGTAACTTAATATTTCTTGTTGTCATTGTGGTTACATGTCATCATGTCAATTCCAATTCACAATGCCCTAAGCAGCAGAGTAGTACTGTCCCGTAGTTTCCAGCTGAGGCTGTAATCTCTACAGGAGCAGAATGTCACATCTTTCTACTGCAGAGAGGCGAGTGGATCCTAACTGCCAACCTTTCAGGAGTAGACAGATGCTCAACAGCTGCATTACCCAGAGCTCATTCAATGTATTTTTAGTCTCTATTTCTTTTCCTCAGATTAGTGCCTTTGAGCTGTGGTGCTGGAGAAGAGTATTGAATATACCATGGACTGCTAAGAGAATGAACAGGTT
The DNA here is from genome assembly GCF_000299155.1 of Elephantulus edwardii. Taxonomy (NCBI): domain Eukaryota; kingdom Metazoa; phylum Chordata; class Mammalia; order Macroscelidea; family Macroscelididae; genus Elephantulus; species Elephantulus edwardii. Next base: position 4,311,333 of record NW_006399832.1, read on the forward strand.
CATCTGGGAGATGGTTAAACTAGGCTGCTCCTTGGAGGCAAAGATTCTGAAGCTTCGTCTGACACACTTTGGACATGCTGCAAGGAAGGACCAGTCTTTGGAGAAGGACGTCATGCTTGGGAGGGTGGAGGGACAGCACAGGAGAGGGAGACCCTCAATAAGATGGATTGATTCAGTGACTGGGGTAATAGGGGTAGGTGTGTCAGAGACAGTAAAGTTGGCATAGCATAGAGCAGGGTTTAGGACTGTTGTACATAGGGTCACTATGAATCGCAGGCAACTCAACAGCTCATGACAACAAACAACAACATCATGACCTTGCCATATTTGGACTACTAACCAATAATTTCTTTTAGAGTACATCTCATTTTAGCTAGGTTTCCCCCATGGTTTTTCAGGTTAAGTATTTTTAGGAAGAATATCACTAAAGGATGTTGTGTCATCTTAGCACATCTTATTAGGGGGTACATGATATTGGTTTATTCCAAGATTAGTGTGGTTATATTTAACATATTTGAAGACTTGAATTGAGGTCTGTCAGATTTATCCACTGTACAGTTATCATAAGTAACACTCTTGGTACCGACAGTCAGGAAATCAGTAGATTTCGTTGCACTTGGAACATCTGCATTTAGGGACCTCTCCAAATTATTGAAGAGTGATGATGTCAGTTTGAAGACTACAGTGTGTCTGATTCAGGCCACAGTCTTTCCAATCACTTGTGATGTGTCTGAGAGATGGACAATGAATAAGGATAAAAGAAAAAGAATTTATGCCTTTGAGCTGTGGTGTTGGAGAAAAGCAGTGAACACTCCATAAACCACCGAAAGAACATATATGTCTTGGAGAGGGTGCAGCTGGAGTGCTCTTTGGAGGCAAGAATGATGAGGCTTCATCTCACATACTTTGCGTATGTTGCTGGGAGGGGCTATTCCTTGTAGAGAGACATAATGCTGGGAAGAGTGGAGGGTCAGAGAAGGAGAGGAAGACCCTCAGCTAGGTAGATTTACACTTCTACAATTGTCTCTTGTGTGTTAGGAAGTGTGAGGATGGCACAGAATAGAATAAAGTTCAGATCTTTTGTTCAAAGAGTCACTGTGAGTCATACTTGATTCAATGGCATCTAACAATGACAATAATTAGTATAAACAACATCCTATTCCTAATCAAACTTTCACTGAGTGGTTTTAGTACCTAATCAAAATTTTTAAACACTATTTTTCTTTACTTGGAAGGAGGAGTGGCATCTACTTCCATAATAGCTTGTCTCCGTAAACCCTATGAACCTGGTGAGAGGATGAAAGGCGCCCAAGCATCGAGGACTGTCCTTCATAGGGTCGTTATGAGTCGCCTGTGACTCGACGGCACTTAACAACAACAGCAACAACAGCAACATTTTTCTTTACATGAATAAACTGACATTTGACAGTGCTTTCCTTTCTTGTTTTTTTTTTTTAAATTTATATTAATAAGAGGTTAAGGCTATTTCTTTTATTCATTGGTTTATAATCTACTGTTATCCTTCATTTCTTTTTATGTTAAATTGTCCTAGATTTGGCCATGGAAGGTTCTTCCCACCAACACAAGGCAACAAGAGTTGGCTCTTTTGTCCCTTTGACATGCCCCATGATTCTTTGAGTGCTACTGTACTTTCTAGAGTCACATTATGTTCCAATTCTTCTGTCTAACCACTTTTAAAGTGATTTTTGTCATGTCTTTGTGTACTGCCAAGAAGTAAAAAAGATCACAGCAGAGCAGGGAGCTGTGGAGGCATGTGCCACAGTGGGTTAAACCGAAGAAATGAAGCAATATGACTACTAACTAATTTGCATATAGATATATTTTTAGAAGGTCGATGATATCTTGTAACTTCAGTTGAAACCATTGTAGTGTCAACAAATAATTTTAAAGGGGCTTTTCCCCATTAACATGAAAGTACATATATATTATTTCTTTCAGGAAAGGTCAAGGTGAAACATAAAGATAAGGTCAGAAAATCTGAGACTGAGATTCCAATCCAGTAAATTAGTTAGGAAAATTTAGTCAAAGGTCTCGAAACTTCTTCATCTGTAAAATGAGATTGTGACTCTTCAATTTGGTAATGTAGAACAGAGCATTATCAAATGTATATTTTCCTTCTGCCCAGCATGCCATAATGGGCTTCAGACCAAGTGCAGTGTTTGCAAATTGTATATAAATGATCCTAAATTCCATTTGGAAGGAATCAGAAATGGTTATAAACATACTGGGATTCAAATAAGGCCAGAGATATGCAGAAACCCAGGCTGCCTATCTTTTATTAATAAAGGAAAATTTGAAATTGCAGTGTGCTTGCCTAACTGGTTTCCAAAATAAAACAGCATAACGATATTTGGAGTTGGGTATATATAGAAGTAATTTCTTTTCTATTCAGTCACTAGATAATTACTTATTACTAAGGAGATAAAAATCTCTCTCTTTTTTTAATTTCACTTATTGTCATTGAGTCAGAATAGATTCCTCGCTGACCTTCCAATGGGTTTTCCTAAAATGTGCAAATCACACAGGAGGAGATGTCCATCTTTTTTCAGAGGACCTGCTAATGGACTAAAATCACAGGAGAAGTGCCATCTTTGGATTAGAAGTGAAACTTCCCATGAACTACATCACCAGAGCGCCTCATTTTCCTGTTGATTTTTTGTGTTTATTTTATTTTTGCCATCAATTAATTGTAAACAGATCAGTTCCATGCAGTCAAATTTTTATTTCAATTTGTGATGGATAAAAAAATATTAAAATAATTAATACCCTTTTCATGTTTTAAAGAGCTCTATGGCTCAAGGACTAGCAGATGGAACAGTCATTCAGCAGGATAAAAACACAGCAGTCTGCTTCTGTAGAGATTGCATTCCCATGGACTGGCTACTCTACTCTGTTTTTTAGATTTGCTAAGACTCAGATCAACCAATGGGAACAGGTTATATGATATTTTACACCCATTCTCTGTGCCTTAGGCAAAGCATGCACTAGGATCCTCATTTTAAAAATTGGAAACTCAGAAGTACAAAGTCAAGATCCTCCATTATCCAATGGCACAGTTACTGTGACTTGATGGCTATTCTACCCTCAGCATTTAGAATAAGCCTAATATATCATAAACAACCAGAAAATGTTTCTGGAAGGAAATGATGGACAAATGGATCGATAGGTTGTTGGATGGAATTCAAAACCATGTGGTTTAATACCAGATTTTCAGGTCACAGCATGTAAAGAAAATAGTCAACTCATAATGTTAAGTGATACAAGTAAATAAAAGATTTATTTTACAGCTTTGAATAATCTCTCAGCATAAAAACGTCAAAATAAAAAAAATTTAAAAAACAACATCAAAATATACTCAGCTGGCTCATCTTTAAATAAATGTATATGATGGGGATGCTATGTTTACCTAACAGAAGCTTCAGCAAAGAACAAAAATACTGTTAGTCTTGGTGCCTGGAAAGACGTGGGAAACAAACTCTCCTGCAAAGTTAGTAAGTTTACAGTAACTTTACAGATTGGCATCACTGATTTGGAGGAAAATTTTACTCTTTTAATATTTAAATGGCATATAATCCTATTCTCAGCAATTTCACTTTTAGAAATCGATTTGACAGGCATGCACTCAGAAGTTATATGCACAAGAATCTCCACATCTCATTATTTATCATTAACAAAACTAACAAAATCATGGAAAGAATCCAAACATTAATTAAGAGGTAACTGTTTAATGATACTGTGAAATATTAATAGGATGGAAAACCATGTTATTATTAAAAATATCACAAAGCAGTAAATGATGCTATGGAGCAATGTTGAAGACATATTGATAAAAAAAGGAGTGGAAAGGGGCCAATAGAGGACAGGCTGAGGCTGTCAAGGGTTTCATTTCACTTGCGTCCACAATCAACACTCATGCAAGCATCAGTCAAAAACAAGCAACATACTACACTGGGAAAAACTGCCCCAAAGACCTCTTCAAAGTGTTCCAAAGCAAAGATGTCGACTTGAGGACTAAGGAACAACTAACCCAAAGCACAGTCTTTTCAATAGTTTCATTTGCTGGTGTTGTAGCCCATAGGGAGTTGGACTGCTAACTCAAAGGTTGCATATTGCTGAAGGTTTGACTCTACCAAGCTTGCTGGGGAGAAAGATGAGCATTCCCTTCCTGGGTGATTGACAATCTTGGAAATTCAATGGAAGATCAGCTAAGAGTTTGCTCCAACTGAACAGCAAAGACTGGTTTTATATTTGTGTGTGTGTGAGTTGTATTTTTTGTTTCATTTGCACGGCAATCTAGACAATGAATAAAGGTGAAGAACTGCTACCTTTTAATTACAGTGTTGAAGATTATTGAATATATCGCTGACTGCAAGAGTGAACAAATCTATCTTGGCAGAATACAGCCAGAATATTCTTTAGAACTAAGGGTGGAGATAATACACCTTGCACGTCTTGGGTATGTGATCAAAATGGGCCAGCCCCTGGAGAAAGATACAATGTTTGGTAAAGTAGAGGGTCCGTCAGAAAGAGGAAACCCCCAATGAGATGCATAGCAAAGTGACTGCCATCATGGCTCTAATGCACTGCGGAAAACTGAGGATGATACAGGATTAGCACAGGGTTCTGTTATGTTAGGCCAGGGTCGCTATGAGGTGGAAATAACTCCATAGCACCCAACAACATAATGAAGTGAGCCGAAGAAGTCTCTGGGTGATTCAAATATTTAACTTCCGGGAATTCTAACAAAAAAGGTTTAAATCCACTCAGAGGCACCTAAGAAGAAAAGCCTAATGATCAACTTCCAAAAAATCAACGATGGGAAACTCTTTGGAGCTCTGTTCTTTTCTGAGACACAAGAGGTCTATATATATGCAGAAACCATTTCCAGATTGATATGTTATTGCCACTGTTGCAATAATATCAAGATATTACTGACAACTGTGGACTAGGAAAATGGATTGATGCAGAAGAGACTTTGCATAAGGAACCCTTCAGATACTATTTCCATTTACACTTTCGTCCAGGGAAAAGAAAATAGTATACCATTAACTCAAGAAGTAGCCCATTCTTGGGGGTAGCAGAGCCCCTGAGCACCTGGCTGTCACTTGCACTCCACTCCCCCGCTCACCCCGCGGTTGCCAGGACCTCGGAATCCCAACTCACCCTTCCTGGCTGGAGACTGAGCGCGCGCGGACTGGGAAGAGTGCAGGCTGCGCGCTCCGCAGAGCGAAGCCGCGCAGGGAGAGGCCCCGCAGCCGCTGCGCGCCCGGGGAGAGCATGGCGAATCCGAGGGCTCGGCCACCTGTTTGGAGTCCCCGCACTCCGGTGGCCAGGCAGCTGTCGAGCCCTCCCCCGGGCGGCGTGGGAGCAGCAGGCGGGCGAAGGGCGGTCTCCTGGGCTGGCGTGCACCCGGCACCAGACACTGGCACCAACCCGAGGCCCAGGAGCCAAAAGGTGAGTTTCCTGACCTGAAGGCTCCAAGAGTGGCTCAAGTTCACATCCCACCTTCGCTTAACTGCAGGCTTGGGCCAGGTTCCTACCAAGCTCGGACCTCCTTTAGCACATTTATGGGATACAGTTAGTGCTTCAGTGTGGCGACTAGACAGCCTACTACTATGTATTGAGTATTTCCTAAATGTCTGGCACTGTGCAGGGCAGTTTATGAGAATTGCCTCCGCGTCTTCACAACTTGCATGATTAGGTACGATCTTTATTTTATTGATGAGGAAACAAGCTCAGTCTGACGCCTGGCTCAGGGCCCCCAGTCTAGTTCAGAGTGGAGCAGAGATTTGATATCCAGCTTTGAGGGTCTCAAGAGGCTGCACACTTACTTTCTCTCCTTAACGTTTTGTGCAGCTTTTCTGGCTCGTGCAGCCCAGGACCTTGTTGAAGCTTTGCTCGCTCTTCCGGATGGCTTGCACACTGATCCCTGAGGAACCCAGTTCTGTCTTTGCACCCTCGGGCCTCCATGCTGTCCCTGTGCGCGCTCCCGATTGCGTTGCGCGTTGCCTGCGGTTCTCTGCACTTCTCACTGCACCTTGTCCTTACTTAATCCTCTGGTTAGGTGTGAGGGAGAGCAAGAAAGTGGCCAAACAAAATGAAAGTATGACCTTGGGAAGCAGAGCATTCTAAAATATCTCAAAGCAACTCATCTGAACTGCAATTCAGAATGAGGGAGGGAGGGTGGGCAAAGGATCTTGGTTTGGAACTATAGCTCTAAAAAAGGGAAGACATCAGCAGTCCTTCTTTGCGCTCCTCCCGTCTTGATTTCTACTTTTAGCTACCATAGATGTAGGACAAGGTAGAATTCTGCGCCACTACCATTCCTTCTGGAAAGTGCACTGGTTTGTTTTTTTTTTTTTTTGTTTTGTTTTTTTTTTTTTGCTTGTACTAAAACATTAATAGCAACCAAGATGCCTTAGAGTAGGAGTTCACTCAATAACTTAAGGTTCAAACAATAAGTTATTAGTCACTTGCAAGGTGTGGAAGAAGCAATGTGAAATTATGAAAGGAGATATTGAATCACAGACTGATCCCACCTGTGTAAATAAACATTGTAAGGAATCACACAATGATGGTAATGAATGAGCTATGCAGTATGGATTTTAAAATGCACGGTTAGAGATGTGTTTATCTTATTGTCAACTGCTACTCAGAGCAACCCTATGAACATCAGGTCTGAACCTTGCCCTATTCCTGTGCCATTCTCAAAATCTCCAAAATGCCAGAACCCATTGTTCAGCTCCTGCCCCAATCCTTCTACCTGAGGGTCTTACTCTCTCTTCTCTGATCCACTACTCTCTTTTCTCTGATCCACCACCTTTAGCAGCATGATCTCTTTTTCCAAGGACCAGTCACTCTTGAAAACATGCCAAACTATGTGTGACAAAATTTCACCAATCTTACCTCTAAGAGGCACTCTGGTTGCACTTCTTTCATGATAGCTTTGTTTGTTCCTCTGGCAGTCCATGATATATTCACTATTCTTTGCCAACATCACAATTCAAAGGCATCAGTTCTTTCATCATCCTTATTCACTGTCAAACTTTCAGATGCATAAGAAGCAAATGAAAACAGAGTGGCTTGGATCAGATTTATCTTTTTAATCATTCAACTGATAAGGCCACTTGTTAGATCTTTGGAGAGGTCCCTGACAGTGAATTTACCCAATGTAACATGCCTTTTGATGTGTGTGTGTGTGTGTGTGTGTGTGTGTGTGTGTGTGTTTTATTTAAATTTATTATTAATTTCAGTAAAAATTTACAGAGACTTTGGATTTCCATTCATTCATTGTTGCACTTTTCTCCCCTCCCAACCCTCCCCCCTAGTACACTACCCTCTTGGAAAAGTAAAAGAAAAATTTTTTCATTGTTTTACAAACCTTCCCCCAGGTCCACTCCATCAAGTAGTCTTCACTCTAGAGTCCTGTCATGACAAAAATACCTAATCACATATCCCTTTTAAACAGTTTTCTCCCTCATCTGTTTCAATGCAGTATACATTATTGAACCCATCTTTCTCAGTCTCTCCCCAACCCCAAGGTCAGTCCTGTTTTACAACAGTGGCACCTGAAATTGCCATAGATGTTGATTGTGGATCCAAACAAAATGACAACTTTTCTCCACCCAGTGTAATGTTGCCTATTGGTCCAATGGTGAAGATTTTTTTGCTTATTTCTTCATGTTGTGTTATTTCTACTGTTGAGTGGGACCAGCAGTAATTCACAGAGCTGATTGCCTTACCTATCTTTGTCCTGAAGAGCAGCTGGTGAATTCAAACTGTGTACCTTTGGGTTGGCAGCTCAGCTCCTTACCACTATGCTGTAATCTTTGATCTTCTGCAGTGAATGTGTCAAGTCCTCATCATTTTCTGCAAGTAAGGTATGCCATCTGCATAATGCAGGCTGTTGCTAGTCTTCCTCCAATCTTTATGCCACATTCTTCTTTCTACAGTCCACTTCTTGAATTATTTGCTCAACATACAGATTCATTGGATATGGAGAAAGGAATCAACTCTGATGCACACCTTTCTAGCATTTTTTCACTATAATTCTTTTGTTGATGTTCATTCATTCATATACATTTTGCTTTATAACATTAAGTACAGTTGAACAATCCCATTATTTACAAAGTCTTATTGAATCCTCTTTGTACCCTCCATTCCTCTTCACCCTACTCATCCATCCATTTGCTAATCTCTGTTTCCCCTCCTTCCCTTCTGTTCTTTCCTGATTTTAAAACATGCAATGGTCCCTTGTTCTGTTTGGATGATTGCTTCTTGGTCTAAGTATAGATTGCTCATGAGCACAGTTAAGTGGTCTGGGATTCTCATTCATCTCAATGTAAGCCATAATTTGTTATAATCCTCACAGTCAAATGCCTTTCCATAGTAAGTAAAACACAACTGAATATCTTCCTGGTACTCTGTGCTTTCAGCCAAGATCCATCTGACACCAGTAATGATATCCCCATTCTACGACCTCTTCTGAATCCAGCTTGAATTTCTGGCAGTTGATGTACTGTTCCAGCCATACTTTAATACTCTTCAGCAAGATTTTACTTGCATGTGATATTGTGCAACAATTTCCATGTTTGTTTCTTGGGTTATTGCTGATATGTTGCTGTAATACTAGAAGCTATGCCCCCAGTGTTTTAAATACCAGGAAGGTCACCCATGGTGGACAGGTTTTAGCAAGGCTTCAAAAGGATTATATCCATATGCATACAAGGAGGACCTATTAATACCACTATCATTTGAATATATGTACCAACAACCAGAGCCAAAGAGGAGGAAATAAATTATTTATATCAAATTTTGAAGTTGGAAATAGATCAAAAAAGGAACCGATTATCATCATCATCATCATCATCCTAAGTGCCTGGAATGAAATTAATAATAATAGGTACCTTGAATGCAAAAGTTAGGAACAGGGAAGAAGAAGAATCAGTATATAGAAAACATAGATTTGGTCAAAGAAAAGAGGCTAGAGATAAATTAATAAAATTTTGTACAATCAATGATTTATTCATTACAAATACCTTTTATAAAAATACAAATGGCAACTATACACATGGACTTCACCCAATGGCCTACACAGAGATCACATTGATTACATATGTGGAGAGAATTGCTGGAGAAGCTCAATGTTTTTGTTGTGTACCATTGAGTCAGAACTGACCCAGAGTTTACCCTCCAGCAGATTTTCAGTGGCAGGAGATTGCCCATCCTTCTCCCATGGAGAAGCTGACAGAGAAGCTCAATGCCAGCTGTGAAAACTAGGTCAGGTGCTGACTGTGGAACAAACCATCAACTACTCATATACATTCAAACTGAAGCTAACCAACATTGAATCAAATCCACAAGAATGAAAATTTGACCAATCCCACTTAAATTTAAAAACCATCTCAACATTAAGAAAACAAAGATTCTCACCAGTGGGCTGAATGACAGCAGCATGATAGATGGTGAAGAGATTGAGATTGCTAACAACTTTAGTTTGTTGGCTCCACAATCAACACTCTGGGTACCAGCAGCCTGGAAATTAAAAGACTGATTACATTGGGAAAGTCTGCTGTCAGAGACATCTCCAGAATGCTGAAAAGCAATGATGTCAGTCTGGATACTAAGGTGTACCTGATATAGGCCATGGTCTTTGCAATTGTTTTCTACACATCAGAGAGCTGGACAATGACTAGGGATGATGGGAAGAGAATTGATGCCTTCGAACTGATGTGCTGGAGAAGAGTATTGAATATACCATGGACTAATAGGAGAACAAACTAGGTCCATCCTAGAGAGAGTGAGACTATGCTGCTCCTTGGAGTCAAGGATTCTGAGGTTTCGTCTGACATACTTTGGGAATGTTGCAAGGAGGAACCAGTCCTTGGAGAAGGACATCATGCTTGGGAGGGTGGAGGGATAACACAAGGGAGAAAGACCTTGATGAGATGAGTTGATTCAGTGACTGGTATAATGGGTGTAGGTGTGTCAGACAATAAGATTGGCACAGGATAGAGCAGAATTTAGGGCTGTTGTACATCTAGTTGCTTTGAGTCGCAGGTGACTAGATGGCACATAACAACAAAAACACGGTATCCATGAAGAATGCAAAAGGTCATTACAAAGACAGAGGAAGAAGAAAAGACTGATATGTATATCAGAAGACTTTAAATATTGCATTAGAGTGCCTAGATGTCAAAGCAAAGGGAAGAAATCAGGAAGTTAAGGAGCTGAACATATTTCCAACGGTGGCTCAGGAAGACAAAACAGAGTATTATAATTAAATGTGAAAAGAGACAGAGTTAGAAATTCAAAAGGGACAAACTTATTAAGCATTTCTTAATCTGAAGGAACTGAGGAAAAAATTCAAGCCTCAAGTTGCAATGATTAAGGATGCTACGGGTAGAATACTGAATTATCCAGGAAGTAGCAAAAGAAGATGGAAGGAGTACACAGAGTCACTGTACCAAAAAGAATTGGCTGACACAGAAAAATTTCACGAAACAACATATGACCAAGAGGTAATGCTGATGAAAGAGGAACTTTAAGTTGCTCTGAAGGAACTAGGAAAAAAAAAAAAACCAAATAAGACCCCAGGAATTTATGACCCCAGGACAGTTACCAGGCTAACTGAATGGAAGATATTTATATTTATTCCCATCCCAAAACAGGTGCTTTAAAAGTGTGGACGTTAACAAGGGCGCTGGCTGAAAATCACCTGTGACTTCATCCATAGCCACTGGT
>NW_006399832.1:4322871-4327358 GCF_000299155.1 Elephantulus edwardii
ACTGCATCCTGGCCCATCCTCACCCTTCTGCCCCCAACCCTCACCTCCTTGTACCCCCAATATGTTTTTCCCAATAAAAAAATATTAATAAAAAAGTAAAAAAAAAAGTGTGGACGTTATCAAACAGTATCACTCATGTTACTCGTAAGCAAAATCCTGCTGAAGATTATCCCAAAAAGACTCGAAAAGTACATCAACAAAAGACTACCAGAAATACAAGCCAGGTTTAGAAAAGACATTTGGGATGTCATAGCCAATGTCAGAGGATCTTGGCTTAACACAGAGAGCACCAGAGGAGTGAATGTCTATCTGTGTTTCATTGAATATGCAAGGCATTTGACTCTGTGGATCACAACAAACTGGCTGAGAAGAATGGGAATCTCAGAACATTTAATTGTGCTCATGTGAAACCTACACTTGGACCAGGAAACAAAAGTCAGAACAGAGCAAGGAAACATTTACAGTTCAAAATCAGAAAGGGAGTGCATCAGAGATGTGTCTTGTTTCCATACCTTTTCAATCTATATGCAGAATAGTTCACTGGGGAGGCTGGATTTTATGAGAAGGAATGTGGCATCAGGATTAAAAGAAGACTCCTCAACAACCTACTTAACACAAATGATACAGCCTTGCTTGCCAAAACCTAGGAGGACCTAAAGCATTTTCTGCAGAAGTTCAAGGGCTGTAGTCCCCAATATGGATTGAAGCTTAACATCAAGAAAATAAAGATTTTCATGATTGGGCCATTGTTTTCGTTGTTGTTGATGTTATGTGCTGTTGAGTTGAGTATGACTCGTTGTTGTTATTGTTATGTGCTGTGAAATTGCCTGCGATTCATAGCGACCCTATGTACAATTGCCTTAAACCCTGCTCTATCCTGTGCCAATCTTATTGCCTCTGATACACCTACCCCCATTGCCCTAGTCACTGAATCAATCCATCTCATCAAAGGTCTTCCTCTCCTGCGCTATTCTTCCAACCTCCCAAGCATGACGTCCATCTCCAAGGACTGATTCTGCCTTGCAACATGTCCAAAGTATGTCAGACAGAGCTCCAGAATCCTTGCCTCCAAGGAGCAGCCTGACTTCACCCTCTCCAGAATGAACTTGCTTGTTATACTAGCAGTATATGATATTCCTCAATACTCTTCTCCAGCACCACAGCTCAAAGACATCAATTTTCCTTCTATCATCCCTAGTCATCATCCAGCTCTATGATGCATAGCAAGCAATTGCAAAGACCATGGCCTGTATCAGGCATGCCTTAGTCTAAATACTAACATCGTTGCTCTTCAGTACTTTGGAGAGGTCTCTGACAGCAGACTTTCCCAATATAATTCATCTTTTAATTTCCTGGCTACTAGTACCAAGAGTGTTGATTGTAGAGCCAAGCAAACTAAAACTGTTAACAGTCTCGATATCTTCACCATCTAACACGATGCTGTCAATCTGCCCAGTGGTAAGGATCTTTGTTTTCTTGATGTTGAGTTTCAATCCATATTGGACTTTCCTTGACCCTCTGCAACAAGTGCTTCAGGTCCTCCTCAGTTTCAGCAGGCAGGGTTTTGTCATCTGCATAACCCAGATTGTTGATGAGTCTTCGTCCAATTCTGATGCCACATTTTTCCTCATAGAGCAGCATAGTGACCCTATAAACAAAAGATCTCAATCCTGTTCTATCCTGTGCCTTCTTCATACTTCCTGACACATAAGACCCCATTGCAGCAATCACCATGTCAGTCCACCTAGTTGAGGGTCTTCCTTTCCTTTGCTGACCCTCTAACCTTCCCAGAATCATGTTCTTCTCCACAGAATAGCCCTTCTCAGCAGAATACCCAAAGTATGTGAGGCAAAACTTCATCATTTTTTTCTCCAAAAAGCACTCTGGCTGCACCCTCTCCAAGACATACCTGTTAGTCCTCTTGACCATCCATAAGATATTCAGTGCTCTTCTCCAACACCACAACTCAAAGGTGTCAATTCTGTTTTTGTAATCCTTATTCATTGTCCAGCTCTCAGATGCATAGCAAGTAATTGGAAAGACCATGGCCTGAATCAACACACCCTAGTCCTAAAACTGGTATCATTACTCCAAAATTGGAGAAGGCCCCTACTTGCACATTTTCCCAGTGCAATGAGTCTCCTTATTCCCTGACTGCTGGTACCAAAGGTGTTAATTGTGGATCCTAGCTAGAGGAAGCTGTTGACAGTTTCAATCTCCTCTCCACCCATCATGATGCAGTCTATAGATCCAGTTGTAAGACTCTTTTTGTCCTTGACATTGAGGTGCAATCAATAATGAAGGTTGCATTTTTTTTATCTTCTGCAACAAGTGCTTCAGGACCTCCTCATTTTCTACAAGTAAGGCTGCATCATGTGCATAACACAAGTTATTGATTTCTCCCTCCAATACTGATGCCATATTCCCCTTCATAGAGTCCAGCTTCTCATATAATTTGCTCAGCATACATATTGAATAGGTATGGAGAGAGAATACAATCCTGACACACTCTTTTCTCAGTTTAAAACTATTCAGTGTTCCCTTGCTCTGTTTGCACAACAGCCTTCTGGTCCAGGTATAGGTTCCACATGAGCACAATTAATTGCTCTGGGATTCCCATTCTTCTCAATGTCAGCCACAACTTGATGGTCTACACAGTCAAATGCCTTTTCATAGACAATACAGCACAAATAGACATTCTTCTTGTATTCCTTACTTTCAGCCAGAGTCTGTATGACATCAGCAATGATATCCTTGGTGCCACGACCTCTTTTAAATCCTGCTTGAACTTCTGGCAGTTTCCTATTTATGTACTGTTCCAGTAATTTTAGAATGATCTTCAGTAGTATTTTGCTTGTATGTGATATTAATGATATTGTTCAGTAGTTTCCACATTCCGTTGAATCATCATTCTTGGGAATGGGAATAAATATGGACCTTTTCCAATAAGTTGGTCAGAGAGCTGTGCACCTAATTTCCTGGCATAAAGCACATCCAAGGCTGCATCTGTTCATTGAAATAAGTCAATTGGTATCCCTTCGATACCTGGGGCCTTATTTTTTGCCAGTGCCTTCAATGCAGCTTCCACTTCCTCTTTCCTTACCATTGGCTCCTGCTCCTATGGTACTTCCTGTAATTTTTCAGTGTCAATCAATTCTGGTACAGTGAATCTGTGTATTCCCTCCAGCTCTTTTGATGCTTTCTGGGTCATTAAATATATTGCCCATAGCATCTTTCAACACAGCGACAAGAGGCTTACATTGGTTTTTCAGTTCTTTCAGCTTGAGAAATGAGCAGTCAGGAAATAAGAAGACACATTGTACTGGGAAAATCTACAGGTAGGGAACTTTCTAAGTTCTTGAAGAGTAGTGATGTCATTTTGAGAACTAAGGTGCATCTGATTCAGGACATAGTCTTTCTGATTATTAGCTATGCATCCAAAAACTGGACAATGAATAAAGATGATGGAAAAAAGAACTGACTCCTTTGAGCTGTGGTGTTGGAGAAGAGCACTGAACAACACATGGTCGGCCAAGAGAATGAATAGATATGTCTTGGACAGGATACGGCCAGAGTGCCCTTTGGAGGCTTTGCCTCACATACTTTGGACATATTGCTAAAAGGTGCTATTCCTTGGAGAGGGACATGATGTTGGGAAGGATGGAGGGTTGGTAATGAGAGGAAGACCGTCAACCAGGTAGATCGACACAGTGTCTGCTGTTTGTCAGAAGTGTGAGGATGGCACAGGATAGAACAGTGCCAGTAGGAGAACTCTGAGCTCCTCAATCCAAGCAACACATTTTTTGTTTGTTTTTTCCAAGCAACATTTTTATGAACTTAAAGAGTGTTTTCAGAATACAAATAAACTACTTGATTTTAATGCGCTGCTTGATTTTAATGCATTCATCAAGGCATCGAGGGCACCAGAATTTTCCCAAAGTACTATGAACTCTTTGGGGTTGAGACTTAGAAAAAAGGACACATGTGACAATATTTTCTTCATCATCCTCCAAATATCAGACAATTGATTGCTTATGAATTATTACAGATAAGACATACTAGTACCTCTTCAAGCTATTATTTCTAGCTAAATAAATGGTGTAAATAATTTTATGGTAGAAGAGATCTCTGCTATTATCCTTTTCTTCAATGTGCATGATGATAAATGATTTTAAGTACTCTTTTATTTCCATGATTACCTGACCTAAATCAGACAGACTTAGGGCTTTAACTTCCTTTTATTTTGTTATCAGAAGCTGATGTCTACATACATTTTTCACTTATTTAAAATTGTGTTACTTGTTTGACACATTATGGAATTTGATGACTTGGGGTTTTGTTTAAGGCGATAATATTAATGCATCAGAGCGCCGAGAAGCCAAAGCTGAAGGAAGAAACCAAGAAATTAAAGAGCTAAACAAAAAATTTTAAAAGGCACCCTGGGACGACAAAGCAAGACACTATAATGAAATGTCAGAAAATCAAAA
>NW_006399832.1:4331258-4337865 GCF_000299155.1 Elephantulus edwardii
GATGGCACATAACAACAACAACAATTACGTAGGGCAAATCTCCTATCAAGGACCTTTCCACAGTGCTAAAGAGCAGCAATGTAAGTCTAGAAACTAAGGTGCATCTGATCCAGGTCATGGCCTTTGCAATTGCTAGCTATGCAATATGCTGGACAATGATTAAGGATGATATAATAAAAATTGATGCCTTTGAGAAGAGTATTTTATACACCATGGACTGACAAGAGAACAAACAGGTCTGTACTGGAGAGAATGAAACCAAGTTGTTCTCTGGAGGCAAGGATTTTGAAGCTCCACCTCACGTACTTTGGGCATATTGCCAGGAGGGACCAGTTCTTGAAGAAAGATATCATGCTTGGAAGAGTCAGCGCAGGAGAGGAAGACCCTCAATGAGATGCATTGACATAGTAACTGGGGTAATGAGGATAGGTGTGTTAGAGGCAGTGAGACTGATTCAGGATAAAGCAGGGTTCAGAACTACTGTGCCTAGGGCCATTATGAGTCACAGGCAACTCAACAACATGTCTGAAAAAATAGGCCTTTTAAAAAAAATTGTTATTATTATTATTAATTATTATTATTAATTTCAATGAACATCTACAGAGATTTTGGAATGCCATTCATTCACTATTGCACTTTTCGCTCCTTTCCTTGAAAAGCACAATCCCCTCCCCCACCCGGCACAGTCCCACCTCCACCCCAAGTATACTCCACTCTGCAGCCCTCATTCAAACCCAGTGAGTAACAGAGAAACATTGTTAGGTATAGTACAGGAAGCTGAGCCTCTTAAACTGAAAGGGACTCAAAAACTAGGGAGAAACAACTGTGATCATCCATTAGTAATTGTAAGATGAAATGTTTAAAATAGGAATCTAGGAAAATTGGAAGTGGTCAAAATGGAGCACATAAAGATCAACATCTGAGGAATTAGCAAACAGATCCACTGGTGTTGGCCACTTTGAACCGTATAATCACATGATCTATATATGCATGATATGATATATGATATGATATGAAATTAAAGAGGAATGGTGCTTTTTTATCATAATAGTTAAATCTGGGCAGTGGAAAAAAACAAGGATAATAAAAGCAAAGGATATTCTAATGGCTCCTTCATCTTTCTGTGAACCTTCTGTAATGCCATGTTCATTTTTTTCTTTAACAAATAATATTTTATTTTAGTATTTTATAGTTAATTTTATGTAATTTTTATTTCAGTGGAGTTTTAACAAACCATACTGGTTTTTTATACAATCACGCATAGACATTTTGTAAGGTGCATCTGATACAGGCTATGGTCTTTGCAATCACTTGTTATGCATCAGAGAGTTGGACAATGATTAGGAAGGATAGAAGGAGAATTGATGCCTTTGAGCTGTGGTGCTGGAGAAGAGTATTGAATGTACCATGGACTGCCAAGGAAACAAACAGATTCAACCTGGAGAGGGTTAAACCAGGCTGCTCCGGAGGCAAGGATTCTGAGGCTCCGTCTAACATATTTTGGACATGTTGTGAGGAGAGACCGGTCCTTGGAGAGGGACATCATGCTTGGGAGGGTGGAGGGATGGCGCAGGAGAGGAAGGCCCTCTATGAGGTGGATTGATTCAGTGACTGGGATAATCGGGGTGGATGTGTCAGAGGCAGTGTGATTGACACAGGATAGAGTAGGGTTTAGGGCTGTTTTACATAGGGTCGCTATGAGTTGCAAGCAACTTGACGGCACATAACAACATTAACCATCATTGATTAATGTAATTAATTAATTACAATGCTTATGAATGGGTATTTTCCTTCTTTTATTTGTGAGGAAACTGCTGGCCCAGGTACCCTTTATTATAGAAAAACTTTTTTGTTTTTTCAGATATAAAAATGAGCTGTCCATTGTTCAGTTTCTTCAAGGCCTCTCTTCTAGCAACATCAGTTGTCATACAGAAAGCTCTGGTAGCCTAGTCCACCGCAAGTTGTACTGCTAACACAAAGATTGCACATCTCGAGTGGTCCAGACCACCAGCTGCTCCCCCAGAGAAAGGTGCGCAGTGACCTGTTGGGATCTACAGCCTCGGAACCTGATGGAAGGTTGTATGACTCCAAACTGACTCGAGATGGCAGTGAATTTGAGTTTTGGGTTTGTTTTTTTTTCTTTAGACTTCCTGTCACTGTGTACTGGAAATCTACAGTGTCAGCGGAATGGAGCAAATTCCAATTCTTTTCTGAGTTAACATGTAACCTTTTAATAATGCATTTACTTGACATAGACAACACTTCCAAGTAGTTGTATAATCAAATGAGAATACTCGGGCATTGTGAAGAATGTCATCAGTGTTACTGAATAATTACTATATAAATTTTTGCATAGGAAACTAAACTATTGTGTAAACCACTTAAACACAATAAAGTAAAATAGTATGTAAAAAATTTTTTACAAAAAAAAAAAAGAGTAGTACCCTTGACAATTTTAAGGCAATGAGGCAATTTTAGGCTAATGTTAGTCAGATTGGGTCATCTGAGTTCAACTCCACAGAGTAAAGTTGAGAGTGTTGTTGTTGTGTACTGTTGAGTCAGAACCAACTCATAGCTGACCCATAGCTGTAGGCAGTAGATTTTCAGACATGGTAAATCACACAGGAGGAGACTGTCCATCCTTCCCCTGCAGAGCAGCTGGTGGATTCGAACCACATGCTTTTGGGATTGCAACACAGTTTCTTACCACTAGGCCACCAGAGCTCCCTAAAGTTAAGATTATATGTGATTATATACATATCTGAATAGAATTGCCCTGAAGCTAAATCTTAAGTCCACAAGTGTTAGATATTGAAAGAAGGAAAGTAAATATCAGGTCAGGGACAGGTGGACTGACAAACCAATGGTAAGAATGGAATGAGAATATTAATGTAGTATAAATTAACTCACATGGCCTGGTTTTACACATTTCTCTGTTTGGCAATCATTCTAAAGGTTCCATTAGAACATCCTGACGCAGTATTCAGTGGAAGAGGTGTAGATGGCAGTGAAAAACTCAAACTCCAGCTTATAGCCACCTTCCTTTGTGTTTCAGAAGCTATTATGTCATGACAGGAGACTATTCTTCTGTCTTATATGGCAGTGAAGGAAAGGTTAAAAGATGCTATGAATTAAAATAGTGATAGAATAAATTGATAGTTATTTTGCTGGTGAGTGCTTATAAAAACTTGCAAAATTTGAAATATTGAAAAAACATCGAGATAACAGATGGCAAAACCTTAGCGTTCATTAGTTGGTATCAACATACACAGTATATCATTTTAGCATATGTGACACATGTGCAATTATCAAAGCGGATCTGTCTCTCAAGTTCTTGGTTTATTAGGGCCTTTATAAGGTGTTGTATGAGATAGTAAATCCACAAATATAATATGTCGCCTGCCCTCAAGTATATTAAGTTAGAACTGACCCTCCAGCTGACCCTCCAGTGAGTTTTCAGAGGCAGTTAATTGCCTGGGAAGAGAGTTCCCATCCTTCTCTTGCAGAGCAGCTGGTAGATTTGAACTGTATTTTAATTCATGGTGCCTTTCAGCCCTTCCTTTGTTTTCATATACACCTCTTCAATTGACTGCTACACCAGTATGATTTAAAAACACTTCTAGAATGATTGCCAAACAGTTGTTGTAGTTAGGTACCATTGACTTGAGTATGACTCATTGCAATCCTATGAACAATAGGTCTGAATCCTGTTCTATCTTGTGCCATCCTTATCATCTCTGACACACTCAAGCCCATTGATGCAGTTACCATGTCAATCAATATGGTAGAAGGTCTTCCTCTCTTTCACTGACTCTACCTTTCCAAGAATAATGTCCTTTCCAAGGAATATCCTCTCCTAGAAAAATGACTAAATTATGTAAGATGAAGCTTTATCACCTTGGCCTCCAAGGAGCACTTTGGGTACACTTTTTTCAAGACATACCTGTTTGCTTCTTTGGCAATCCATGAGATATTCAATAATCTTCTCCAAAACCACAACTCAAAGGCTGTGAGGGTGGTCTGGCTGCAACATCTGTCACCCCATTGATGGCCAGGTTTGACTGGGCTGACCTGGCTGGCGAGGAGGGTGCTCCCTCACTCCCTCCCTCACCGATCCATGTGCATTCCTCCTGAAGCTGTGTGTTCAAGAGGACGCCCATCCCCAATAAAAGGAGGACTGTCCTTCAGTTAAGGGTATATGAGTATCTGCAATCCCCTGCTAGAACCTCCAAATAAGCTCTCAAAGGTATTGGTTTTTCTGTAATCCTCAGTCAATGTCCAGCTTCCAGATGCATAGCAAATGACTGAAAATACAATGGTCTGAATCAAGTGTACCTTAGTCTTCAAACTAACATCAGTAATTTGGAGAGGTCCCTGATAGCAAACTTACCCAATGCAATATGTCTC
Source organism: Elephantulus edwardii (assembly GCF_000299155.1). Taxonomy (NCBI): domain Eukaryota; kingdom Metazoa; phylum Chordata; class Mammalia; order Macroscelidea; family Macroscelididae; genus Elephantulus; species Elephantulus edwardii. The sequence goes on from NW_006399832.1 coordinate 4,335,666, forward strand.
TTAATTTCCTGACTGCTGGTACCAAGGGTGTTGATTGTTGATCCAAGTTAAGATGAAATCATTAACAAGTTCAATCATTTCTCCATCAATCATGATGTTGCTTGTTGCTTATTGATTTAGTGGTGAGGATTTTTGTTTTCTTGCTGTTGAGATATAATCTGTATTAAAAATGGTAGTCTTTGAGCTTCTGCAATAAGCATTTCAAGTCCTCAATTTCAGCCTTTGCATGGTTAATAAAACACAGATCGACATAAATCTGGTATTCTCTTTCAGCTAGAATCCATCTGACATCAGTAATGATATCCCTGGTGCCAGACTCTTCCAAACCCAGATTTAACTTCTGACATTTCCCAGTCAATGTACTGTTCTTCCCATTTTAGGGTGATGTTCAACAATATTCTGCTTATATGTGATATTGTTTGATAATTTCCACATTCTGTTGAATCCCTGTTTTTGGAAATGGGAATAAATGTGGATCTTTTCCAATCTGTCAGCCAAGCAGCTGTCCTCCAAATTTCCTGGCATTGACTGGAGAGCACATTCAGGGCTGTGCCTATTAGTTGAAACACGTCAACTGGTATTCCATTAATTCCTGGGGTCTTACTTCATTACCATTGTCTCTTATTCATATGATACTTCCTGAGATTTTTCAGTATCAACTAGTTCTTTTGGTACAATGATTCTGTGTTTTCCTTCCACTTTTTTTTTTTTACACCTGGATCACTCAAGATTTTGACCAAAGCATCTCTCAGCATTGCAACTCAAAGCTTGAATTTGTTTTCAATCACTTCAACTTCAGAAATGCTGAGCAGGTTCTTTCCTTTTAATTCTCCAACTCTAGTTCTTTGTACATTCCATTATAATACTTCACTAGGTCTTCCCAAGCTGCCCTTAGAAATCTCCTGTTTTCTTCTTTTACTTCAGCATTTCCTCCTTTTGTTTTGCTTCTCAATGCTCTAGTGCAGTTTTCAGTGTTTCTTCTGACACACATTTTGGTCTTTTCTACCTCCTCTGTCTTTCTAATAACCTTTTGATTTCTTCATGGATATTATTTTGGATGTCACACTTTAACTCATCTGGTCTTCAGTCATTAGTATTCAATGTCTCAAAGCATTGAAGATTATTTTTAAATCCAAATGAGATGGACTCAAAGTTGTGATTTGGGTTTTGTGGACTTGTTTTACTTTTCTTCAGCTTCAATTTGCCAGAGGAATAAGTAAATCAAAGAGTTTTGTAAACTAACTTACAGTCCCTGTCTATTCTCCTTCCATCCTTCCCATTGGCTTGGCAGTATGCTGCCCATGACCTGTTAGTGATCTTTGTGGTATGTGTCTACTTCTTCTCAAATATAAATGCTGAACATCTCTGGATTGAAGGTGGGGCTTCAGGAAGAACAAGGCATCAGAATTGGATAAAGACTTATTCACAGCCTTCTATAAGCAGATAACACAACCTTACTTGCCAGAAATGAGGAAGACTGTTGGTAAATGAGGAAGTTATTGGTAAAGTGGAGAATCACTAAAAAAAGAAGGCCCTTGATGAGATGAATTGACACAATTCTTGTAACAATGGACCAAGCATAGCAACAATTGTGAGAATGGCACAGAACTAGGCATTGTTTTGTTGTATTGTGTTATGTGCTGTGTTTTGTTGTATTATAGCTATGTGCTATGAGTCAGAGTTGACTCAGTGATCCTAAACTGCAGCCTCCAAGTGAAAGAATGCTGGACTCCAGTCAATTTGCTGGCAAGTCATTCTCACTCATAGTGACCCCTGTGTGTGAATAGTAGAACTTATAATGCTAGAATTCTGTGCCACAGTTATGTAATTCACCTAGAATTGTATAATGAGAAATAATTAATTCCATCCTTATTGTGGTTAACTTATTAAAGTGTACTCATTTTTCTGTTCTTTATCTAGTAGAACTAGACTTTGATTCTGACTTTGACTTCCCTGTGTATCATGTTCTTGTCACATTGTGCTGTAATGATTTGTTGACATGTTGGCCTTCCCTGAGGTAACTGGACTTTCAGCTTCTTTTTTTCCCCTCTCTATAATAAATATATATTTGATTTTCTTTTCTTTAATTAAATTTTATTAATTTTTATGAAATGAACATTTACAGAGATTTTGGGTTTTCATTCATTCACTGTTGCACTATTTCTCTACCCTTCTCACCAGTTCATTCCTCTTTTTTGTT
>NW_006399832.1:4343511-4346890 GCF_000299155.1 Elephantulus edwardii
AGAAAGCTGAAGCAGGATCCACATCTCACACCATATGCAAAAATTAACTCAAGGTGGATCAGAAACCTGGGAGTAAAGCCCAAAACCACAAAGTTCATTAAGAGTCAAATGGAGATCAATTTTAGAAGACTTAGTCTACAGTATAAAGAGATTGCCAAATACAACCAGAGGGTAAAATTGATGAATGGACTTTTTAAGGATTAAATCCCTGTGATGATCAAAAATTTTTCCAATAGAGTGAAAAGAAAACCTACCAACTGGCAACAGACATTTGACAATACCATCTCAGACAAGAGTCTAATAACAAAAGTTTACAGAATACTCCTGGGCCTCCACAAGAAAAAAGACTGATAACCCAATTACAAAATGGGCAAAAAACATGGAAAGAATTTTTACAGAGGAAGACATTTGAATGGCCAACAGGCATACGAATAAATGCTCAAAATCATTGGCAGTAAGAGAGACACAAATCTAAACCACAATCATCCTTGCACTCTTTTTGTAGTGTGGGTTCTGGTAAAATTTGGCCTCCCCAACGCAGCAAGTTGTGTGTTTGTGTTGGGGGAGAGTATACTAGAGGCAGAGGCCCTGTTGGGTTTTTTTGTTGTTGTTTTGGGTTTGTTGTTGTTGTTGTTTTCTGCTTGACTTTTGCTATTGAGCATGGGAGTATTACAGCATTTCAGAAACTTAACTTTAACCCTAATACCAAGTGTAACTAGGTAAGCTGTCTCTGTACCTTGCTTGCTGTAGCCTTTAACTTCAAGAACTGAAGGGTTTATTAGAAAGGGCAACTTGAGGCTTTTTCTGTCATCTGTGTATTTCTGTATGACCAGCTGGAGGCTGAACAGCAAGGAATTGGTCTTGAATCGCAAGCTCTGGTGGCCTAGAGGTAAAGAGCTATGCTGAAATCCAGAGGGTACACAGTTCAAATCCACCAGCTGTTTCACAAGAGAAAGATGAGCATTCTTCTCTTGTGCAATTAAAACTGTCTCTGAACACCCGCTGGAGTGTCAGATATGGGTTGCTTCTGACTCGACAGTAGACAACAACACCACCAATGTTCAACTAAAGTACTCTGTACATGTTGTTGTTGTTATACGCCGTTGAGTCGCCTGAAACTCATAGTGACCTTATGTACAACAGCCCTGAACCCTGCTCTACCCTGCTTTATCACTGTCTCCTACACACCTATCCCTAATACCCCAGTCACTAAATCAATCCATCTCATACAGAGTCTTCCCCTCCTGCACTGTCCCTCCATCCTCCCAAGCATGATGTCCCTCTCCAAGGACTGGTCCCTCCTTGCACCATGTCCAAAGTATTTCAGATGAAGCTTCAGAATCCATGCTTCCAAGGAGCAGCCTGGCTTCACCCTCTCTAGGACAAACCTGTTTGTTTTCTTAGCGGTCCATGGTATGTTCAGTACTCTTCTCCAGCACCGCAGCTCAAAGGCATCAATTCTCCTTCTATCATCCCTGGTCATTGTCCAGCTCTCTGATGCATAACAAGTGATTGCAAAGACCATGGCCTGTGTCAGGTGCACCTTGGTCTCCAAACTGACATAGTTGCTCTTCAGTACTTTGGTGAGGTCTCTAATAGCAGGCTTTCCCATCACCCTACGTCTTTTAATGTCCTGGCTGCTGGTGCCAAGAGTGTTGATTGTGGAGCCAAGCAAACTAAAGCTGTTAACAATCTCAATCTCTTCACCATCTATCAAGATGCTGCCAATTGGTCCAGTGGTGAGAACCTTTGTTTTCTTGATATTGAGCCTCAATCCATATTGAAGGCTGCAGTCCTTGACCTTCTGCTGCAAGGACTTCAGTTCCTTCTTAGTTTCAGCAAGCAGGATTGTGTCATCTGTATAATGCAGATTGTTGATGAATCTTCCTCCAATCCTGATGCCTCATTTCTCCTCATACAGCAAGATAAAGGAAGACTTTCAAGCTGATTTGGAAGAATTGGCAAAAAATAAGGCCCTTGGAATTTATGGTATACCAATAGACGTATTTCAACTAACAGATGCTGCCCTAAATGTGTTCACCAAGTTGTGCCAAGAAAACTGATGACAACCACTTGGCCAACTGACTGGAAGAGATCTATATTTGTTTCCATTCCAAAGAAAGGTATTCCAACAGAGTGTGGAAATTACAAAAAAAAATCATTAATATCATATGTAAGCAAGATTCTGATGAAGATTATCCAAAAATGACTGGAACAGCACATCAACAGAGAACTGCCAGAAGTGTAGGCTGGCTTTAGAAGGGTTTGCGGCACTAGGGATATTCTTAGATGGATCTTGGCTGAAAGAAGGGAGTACCAGAGGAATGTCTATCTGTGTTTCATTCATTATGCAAAGGTGTTTAACTGTGTGGATCACAACAAACTGTGGCTAACTCTGAGAAGAATGGGAATCCCAGAACACTTAATTGTGCTTATGTGATAGATATAGAAAAGAAAGGAGGCTGTTAACAGTTTAACAATTTCAGCTACTTGGTTCCACAATCAACATTCTTGGCACCAGCAGTCAGGAAATCAAAAGATAAATTGCATTATGGAAATCTTCTTTCAGGGACCTCTCCTGAGTGCTAAAGAGCAATGGTGTCAGTCTAAAGACTGAGGTACACCTGATCCAAGCCATGGGCTTCACCATTACCTGTTATGCATCAGAAAGCTGGACAATGAATGACCAAAGAGGACAGAAGAATTTATGCCTTTGCATAGTAGTGCTAGAGAAGAGTATTGACCATACCATGAATTGCCAAGAGAACTAACAGGTCTATCCTGGAAAGGGTGGAGCCAGCTGTTCCTTGAAGGCAAGGATCTTGAGCATCCAGTTCACATACTTTGGGTATGTTGCCAGAGAGACCAGTCCTTGGAGAAGGACATCATGCTTGGAAGGGTGGAGGGAAAGCACGGGAGAAGAAGACCTCCAAAGAGATGGATTGACCCTGTAACTGGGGTAATGAGGATAGGTGTGTCAGAGACAGTGAGACTGGCACAGTATAAAGCAGGTCTCAGGACTACTACTGTGCATAAGGTTGCTATGAGTCATGTTCAACTCAATGATGCATAACAACACCTAAAGGATGTTGTTGTAGGATGTTGTTTGTTGTTGTTGTTATGTGCCGTTGAGTCGTTTGCCACTCATAGCGACCCTATGTACAACAGCCCTAAACCGTGCTCTATCCTGTGCCAATATCATTGCCCCTGACAAACCCATCTCGAGTATCCCAGTCACTGAATCAATCCACCTCATAGAGGGTCTTCCCCTCCTGCGCTGTCCCTCCACTCTACCCAGCATGATGTCCCTCTCTCTAAAGACCTGTCTTTCCTTACAACATGTCCAAAGTATGTCAGACGAAGCCCCAGAATCCTTGCC
>NW_006399832.1:4347575-4356758 GCF_000299155.1 Elephantulus edwardii
ACACCCTTCCCAATTTTGAACCATGCAGTGTTGCCCTGCTCTGTTCTGACGACTGCCTCTTGATCCAAGTATAGGTTTCGCATTAGCACAATTAAATGGGATTCCCATTCTTCTCAGAGTCAGCCACAGTTTGTTATGATCCACACAGTCAAATGCCTTTGCATAATCAATGAATCATGATTGCAGAGGTAAGCCTTGTATTAGAGGGAAAGAGTTAAATCTGTAGAGTCTTCAACTTTTCAACTTTCATTAGGGCACCTGAATGCCTTATGCTCTCATTTCTTTCATGTGGATGAACCAATGCTTATTTAAACGTGCTGTTGTCAAAGTCAATATCCTCTCATCGTGTTAGAGAACCAAAGAAGAGAGGTTCAGAAAGGGCTGATAATGGCCTTGGGTTTTTAAGGTCTGGATGAGTGAAGCAGCTGATCTCACCAAGGACTCTTACAGTATGGGCTGAGAGGAGGGGAGAGTAGTTCAGGGAACATGCTGTCCTCAGGAAAGGGCAGCTCTGAAGGGAGATGAGAATGTGGACCGGAGACTGAAGGCCAAACCCCAGAAGGCCGGTGTCTACTCAGGTTCATCCACATCCCATCAACAGTCTTTTTTTCTTTCCCCTCTTGGTCTATGCCTTGCTCACTCTCACTACCCTGCTTCTGTTTCATTTGAAGACTCATTAGTAGTATTGTGAAGAATGAATCCATATGAATTTTTTACTCACTGGGCATAAAGTTCTAGAACACTCCCTCTGTCTAAAAATACCCCCAAGTAATCCCACACCCTTATTTCCATTTCCCATTACAATATTGTATGTAAATAAATAAAGTAAATAAAGCACAAATAAGACATTCTTCTGGTATTCCTTACTTTCAGCCAGGATATCCCTGGTGCCACAGCCCCTTCTAAATCCTGATTGCACTTCTGAAAATTCCCTATGTATGTACTGTTCTAGCCATTTGTGAATGATTTTCAGCAGTATTTTTCTTGCACGTGACATTAATATTGTTCAACAGTTTCCACATTCAGTTGTACAACCTTTCTTGGGAATTGGAACAAATATGGTAGAACAAATATGGACCTTTTCCAATCCATTGGCCAGACTGATTATGCAAATGCATTTGCCTGTGTAGATGATAACAAGTCATGACTGACAATGAGTAGAATGGGAATACAAAAACACTTCATTGTGCGTGTGTGGATCCTACACCTGGAACAGGAGGCTGTTGTACCAGCAGAGCAAAGGAACCCTGCATGATTTAAAATTGAGAAGGGAATGTGTCAAGATTGTATTCTCTATCCCTATCTATTCAATCTGTATGCTGAGAAAATTATTCAAGATGCTGGACTCTAAGATGAGGGTGGCATCAGGATTGAAGGGAGACCCATCAATGGCCTTCGTTACGCTGATGACACAATTTGCTTGCTGAAAGTGAGAAGAACTTGAAGTACACGTTGCAGAAGATCAAGGAATGCAGCCATAGGTATGGATTGCATCTCAATGCCCCTCCCCCCCCAAAAAAAGGTACCACTAGGCCAATAGGCAGTGTCATGGTGGATGGAGAGGAGATTGAAACTGTCAACAGCTTCATCTTGCTTGGATCCACAATTAACACCCTTAGTACCAGCAGTCAGGAAATAAGGAGATGCATTGCACTGGGAGAACCTGAAGTTAGGGACCTCTCCAAATTATTGAGGAGTAGTGATGTCAGTTTGAGGACTCAGGTGTGTCTAATTCAGGCCATTGTCTTTCTGATTACTTGCTATACATCTGAGATCTAGACTATGAATAAGAATGGAAGAAGAACTGATGCCTTTGAGCTGTGTTATTCGAGAAGAGCACTGAACATCCCATGAATCATCCAAGCGAACAGCCAGATATGTCTTGGAGAGGGTGCAGCTGCAGTGCTCTTTCAAGACAAAAATGATGAGGCTTCACCTCACATACTTTGGGCATGTTGCTAGGAGAACCTATTCCTTGGAGAGGGACATGATGCTGGGAAGGGTGGAGGGTCAGTGAAGGACAGGAAGACCCTCAACCAGGTGGATTGACACAGTGGCTACTAGAATGGGGTCTTGCATGTCAGGAAGTATGAGGATGGCGCAGGATAGAGCAAGATTCACACTTTCTGTTCATAGGGTCACTAAGAGTCATACTCTACTCCATGGCAGCTAACAACAAAAACAACATTGTAACTGGTGCTGCCTGGGCCTAAGTTCTCAAACTCAACATCTTTACCATAAATAAGAGCAGTAACTTCCATTCAAAAGACCACTTTCCTAATGTCTCTGTTGATCCTGAATCATCCATAGTGTCATAACCCCCTACGGCTCACTATCCCATAACCTGGCTAACCCATCTGGGAACAGCCATTCACAAAGAGTAGAGCAAACTCTGCACTTAACTTTGCCCTTCCTGTCCCCCCCAGTGGATGAGAGTGTGTCTTTTGTATTGTTTGTTTTTGTCAGAACCCCTCATTGGCTCTCTCATTCCTCACACATGGCTGCTATAGAATCTTTTTATAAGTCAAGGAGAAAACAGAGACTTCTGCTGGCTCTTCCCCACTTATGTTAAAGTCCTTTTCTCACTGTGGTTTCGAAAGGGTTCAGTGAAGGAAGCACCTTTGCAAATAGTATGGATTTATCAGACAAATTGCTCTACCTCCCAGAGGCAAGTCACTGAATAGCTATCCCTTTCCTCTCATGGCCTCAATTTCCTTACTCCACTTCTTTTTATACTTAATGGAACACTTGCAGATATTTAACTAGAGGGAAATAAAAGAATGCTTTAAGTGTAAAAAACACAATAAATGATATAATTATTTTTCTGATTTTTTTAATGTTAGGTGCTATTGAGTCAAATACGACACATAATGACCCTATGAACAACAGATATGAGTCCTGCCCTCCCCTATGCCATTCTCACCCTCCCTGACACACACTAGAGCCCATTTCTACAGTCACTATGTCAATCCACCTGGTTATGGGTCTTCCTCTCCTTCACTGACCCTCCACTTTTGCCAAGCATGAAGTCCCTCCCCAAGGAATAGCTTCTCCTAGCAGCATGTCCAAAGTATTTCAGACAAAGCTTTGTCATCTTTGCCTCCAAGAAACATTTTGGCTTCATCTTCTCCAAGACATGTCTGTCTGTTAAGTGTATTTTACCATAATAAATAAAATGACTTATTTTAAACCAACTGTCTGGAACAGATCCATATTTGCTCCCCTTCCTAAAAAAGGTGATCTAACAGAATGCGGAAATTCTTGAATAATATCAATAATATCGCATTCAAGTACAATATGGGGCAAGATTGCCCCAAAACAGACCAGTACATTGTCAGAGAACTGACAGAAATTCAAACTGAATATGGAAAAGGCACCAGGGATATCATTGCTAATGTCAGGCGGGCCTTTATGACTCATAGCAATCCTATGAGCAACAGAACTTAACCCTAGCTTTCTTGCATCATCCTATCATCCTCGACACATTGAACTCATTGCTGCAGACTGTGTATCAGTCCATCTCATTGAGAGTCTCCCTCTGTTTTGCTGACCCTCCACCTTTCCAATAATGATGTCTTTCCCCAAGAGGTAGAATCTCTTAACAACATGTCTTAAGTATGTGAGATGAAGCTTCACCATCCTTGCCTCCAAAGAAGTACTCTGGTTGCACTTTCTCTACAACAGATCTTTTTGTTCTTCTGGCAGTCCATGGGATGCTCATCACTCTTCCCCAACAACACAATTCAAAGGCATAGATTCTTCTCTTGTCATCCTTATTCATTGTCCAGATCATAGAAGGTGATTGGAAAGTAAGTGATTGGAAAAACTATGGCCTGAATCAGGAGCACCTTAGTTTTTAAACTGACATCATTGCTCTCCAGGACTTTGGCAAGGTTCCTGACAGCAGAGCCTAATACTATACATCTCCAGATCTCCTTGCCTGCTGGCACCAAGGGTGTTGATTGTGGATCCAAGCAAGATGAAATAATTAACAACTTCTATCTTTTTTTCCTTCTATCATGATGTTGCGTATTGATTCAGTTCTGAAGATTTTTGCTTTCTTGATATTGAGATGTAATCCATATTGAAGTCTGTAGTCCTTGCTCTTCTTCAGCAAGTACTTCAAGTTCTCTTCACTTTGAGCAAGCAAGGTTGTATCATCTGCATAATGGAAGTTGTTGATGAGTGAGTCTTCCTCTTATCCTGATGTCATACTCTTCATAAAGTCCAGCTTCTCAATAATTTGCTCAGTATACAGATTGAATAAGCATGGAAAAAGGATACAGGCTTGATGCACACATTTCCCAGTTTTAAGCCCTGCAGTGTTCCATTGCTCTGTACAGGCAACAGCTTCTTGGTCTAAGTTTTGTGTCAGTGTAATTAAATGTCTAGGAATTCCCATTCTTGTCAGTATTAACTACAGTTTGTTATGAGCCACACATCCAAATGTCTTTGCATAGTCAATAAAACACAAATAGATATTCTCTGCATTCAGCCAAGATCCGTCTGCTATCAGCAATGATACTCCTGGTGCCATAGCCTCTTCTAAACCCAGCCTGAACTTCTGGAATGTCTCTGTCAATGTATTCTTCTAGCCTGGTTTTGTTTGTTTGTGTTTGTAAATGTTAATGAAAGTTTACAGAGACTTAGGCTTTCCATTCATTTATTGTTGCACTTTTCTCCCTGTCCACCCCACTCCCCAGTTCACTCTTCTCTTTGAAAAGTAAAAGAAAAATTCTTTCATCATTATACAATCCCTGCCTCCAAGTCCATTCCACTATGCAGCCTTCATTCTGGACCCCTGTCATGACAATAATACTTACTCATATATCCCTTTTAAATAGTTCTCTCCCTTGTCTGTTTCAAATACATTCTTTATCCCCTCTTTCTAGCCCTTTTTAAATGTTTCTCAGCAATATTTTCTTTGCATGTAATATTAATGATATTATTCAAATATTTCCACATTCTGTTGGATCACCATTTTTTTATAATGGAAACAAATAGGGATCACTTCTAGTCAACTGGCTAGATAGCTGTCTTCCAAATTTCCTGACACAGCTGGTTGAGCACATCTACATCTGTATCTATTAGTTGGAATATTTGTTAGCCAAAAAAGAATTATCTACAGAGAGTATAATCAAACATTTTTTGTTTTTCACTGGGAGAAAAATGTCCATCAAAACATTTGTCATTTGAAAATGGTGATGGTACAGAAGTACCGTAACTAATGTATTACAAAATTATTGTATTATGGAATGCAACCCATTCCATAATAAATTAATTCCATAAACAATTAATATATTATGGAGATGAGATACTCAAAAGTATGCTAGAGAGATGTACAATCGGGGAATTAGGTACGTTGGTGGTTGCTGTGTTTTTGATCCCTACTACATCTGGGCAATGGCAGAGGAGCTTGCTCAAGAAAGGAGATTTTTCAAGAAGCTGCACTGCAATCCCAGGGTTATGTGGTTCGAATCCACCAGATACTCTGCTAGAGAAGGAGGGGCAATCTCCTTTTGTACCAGTCAGATCCAATTTGACGATACATACACACACAAAAATAATTAAATAAAAATTTTTTAAAAATGTATTTTTTTTAAAAAAGATATTTTTGCCACCAGCTTAAAAAACATGGCAGCTGGGAGGCAGTTCAGACCTGCAATACCAAATTCTGCATTAGAGCATGGTAGGAATTTTAAAATTGGCATTCTTATTTTCCCTTTTTAATCTCACTTTATTGTTATGAAAGTTATGCATATTCATGGTAATAAAATTTGAAACTGCATGTTATTAGGTGCCACTAAGATGAGTCATAGCAATTCTAAGAACAGTTCTGCCTTATCCTGTGCCATCTTTGTCTCTGACACACTAGCATCCATTGTTGAAGTCACTGTGCCAATCCTTCTCATTGGAGGTCTTTCCTTTTTTTCACTGATCCTCAATCTTTCCAAGTATGATGTCCCATTCCAAGGAATATTCTCATTTAGTTACATGTCCAAAGTATGAGAGACAAAGCTTCTCCGTGTCCAAAGTATGAGAGGTGAAGCTTTACCTTTAGGGAGCACTCCGGCTGTACTTTCTCCAAGATGTATCTGTTCATTCTTTTTCCAGTCCAGGGGATAGTCCATACTCTTCTCCAGTTCTGCAACTCAAAGGCATCAATTCTTCTATGTGATTCATTGTTCAGCCCTCTGACACACAACAAGTGATTGAGAAGACCATGGCCTGAATGCAGTACACCTTAGTTTTCAAATTTACATCATTCATTGATCTGCAGGACTCTGGAGAGGTCCCTGACAGCAGATTTGCCCAAAGCAATATGACTCGTGATTTAGAATTAAATAAAATGTAAAGTAAAAGTGGCTTCCCTCCTGCCACTGGTCTGATTGCTAGAGCTAACCCTGGTGAATTTGAACTGGCAGAGAAGTGCCACATTTGCGTTAGCAGTGCAAAGAAAGAGAGAAGGATCATAGAAACGTTCTCTGGATTTCTGGTTACAGAAGGCTTCTACTGGAAAACAGAATGTTTTAAGTTTAAAATGTTCTGAGTCTTTGTTTTAGGAAGATAGGAGCACTTAAAAATGTGAACTAAGTCTGTGTTTGCAAAGCAAAGTGATCATAGAACTTTCTATTACCTAATAGTACCTAGCAAAGTTCTGGGCCATGTCAATATTTTCAGAGGCAGAGGAGACAGAACAAGTTTAAAGAGAGAAAGTGGGATGACCTTGTCAATCCACCTGGTTGAGGGTCTTCCTCTCCTTCGGCAACTTTGCCACTCTTCCCAGCGTCATGTCCATCTCCAAGGAATAGCCGCTCTTAGCAACATGTCCAAAGTATGTGAGGTAAAGCCTCATTGTTCTTGCATCGTTCTTGCCTCCAAAGAGCACTCCAGCTGCACCCTCTTCAAGACACATCTGTTTGTTCTCTTGGCCATCCATGGGATGTTTAGTGGTCTTCTCCAACACCACAGCTTACAGGCATCAATTCTCTTCCTGTTATCCTTATTCATGGTCCAGTTCTCAGATGTTGTTGTTAAGTGCCGTCGAGCCATAGGTGACTCATAACGACCCTATGAATGAAAGTCCTTGATACTTGTGTGACTTTCATCCTTTCTCCAGGTTCATAGGGTTTCCGGAGGCAAGCTATTTACGAAAGTGGATGCCACTCCTGTACCCAAGCTTATTTCAACCAGGAAGCACCACTATGGGTAACCATTAACACATTTGACACATCAGTGTCACAGTGTTTAGTATCACAGCCACCACAAGTTACTGCAAATGGACACACCAGGGCTATATGACCTAGAAGACTCTTTGACCAACAACAATTTAAAACAGGCATAGAGCCACTGATTAGGTCACCCACCTTTGGCTTGGTAGCATTACTTTCGGTCCACTAGGCCAACTGGTCTGTGTTATTAAGTGCCATTGAGTTGTAGGTGACTCATAGCGACCCTATGAACGATATATAGCTAGTAATCAGAAAGATTATGGCCTGAATCAGGCTCACCTTAGTCCTCAAACTGACATCACTACTCCTCAATAATTTGGAAAGGTCCTTAACTGCAGATTTCCCCAGTGCAATATGTCTCCTGATTTCCTGACGGCTAGTGCCAAGGATGTTGTGGATCCAAGCAATATGAAGCTGTTGACAATTTCAGTCTCCTCTCCATCCATCACGAACTGTTGTTGATGAAATTAAAGTCTTCAATTGTTTATTTCATAAATGATTATTAACTTAAAATGGACAAAACAAAAAGTAAATATTTGTTATTGGTGTCAGGTGCCATTCATGTGTTCAACAAAACGCCCCTGTGTCCATCAGAATAAAACCATGCCCATTTCTGCAAGAGGCTCACAGTCCCTACTGTGTTTACTCTGTTGTTGCAGTCACTGCATCACTTCACCTAGTTTTGGGTCTTCTTCTACTCCTCTGACCCTCCTCTTTTCTAAGCATGAAGTTCTTTTCCAGAGACTAGCCCCTCTTGGCAATATACCCAAAGCCTGCGAGACAAATTCTCATTATTGTTACCACTAAGGAGCAGCCTGGCTTCACTACCTCTGAGATATGAGACCTAAAAACACAAATCCAAATGGATTAGCTTAGGGAATGGGATTGCTATCAAGAGGAAGGCTTTACTTTTCATTGTATATAGTTGACTGTATAACTTCTATTGAGTTTCCATTTTTATTGCCATGATTATGCATAACTTTTATCCCAATAAATAGAGATTAAGGGAAGAAAGTAAAAATGCTAATTAAAAAAATTGCTGCTGAGCTAAACCAGGATTTGGTGTGTATATCCAAACCACTTCCTATGTTTTTCTGAAGCTAGTGGATTTTTTTAAAAAAAAAGCCCTTTTCTGGGGCCAGTTCCTCTGCAATTGCTCAGATGTTGTTGTTGTTGTTGTTAGGTGCAATTGAGTTGAGTATGAGTCATAGCAACCCTATGAATAACTGATCAGATCCTTGCCATATTCTATGCCATCCTTGTAATATCTGACACACATCACTTGAGCCCATTGCTATTGTTTCAGTGTCAATCCATCCAGTTGACGGTCTTCCTCTCTTTTGCTGTTCCTCCACTTTTCAAAGCACAATGTCACTCTGTAAGGAATAGCTTCACCTGACAACATGCCCAAAGTATGTGAGAGCGAGCACTTGTCCTCTGGGTATCCTTCAACTTGGACTTCTGGAAGTGAATGAAGGATAGTGTGAAACACAAAGTATATTAACTCTGTGAGCAAACCAATATAGTTTATAATATTTATCATCTTTGCCTCCAAACAGTACTCTGGCTGCACCTTCTCCAGGACATATCTGTTTTTTTCTTTTAGCAGTCCGTGGAATATTCTGTACTGTTGTAAGAGCTGTTTGTTAATGATCTTTGGCAATATTTTGCTTGCATTTGATATTAATAATATTGTTCAATAATTTCCACCTTCTGTTGGATCACTTTTCTTGGGAATGGGAATAAATGTGGACTTCTTCCACTTAATCATCAAGCAAGTTTCATCAAAATATCCTGACATAAACTGGTGAGCATGTTCAGGGCTGCATCAGTCATTTGAAACATGTAAAAATTATAACGAAAGAAGTTCAAGCTACAATGAAGGAATTGGCAAAAATATTCTGGAAGCATTATTTTTTGCCAATGCCTTCATTGCAGCTTGAATTTCTTT
>NW_006399832.1:4357243-4359104 GCF_000299155.1 Elephantulus edwardii
CTCTTTTACTTCAACATCTCTTTATTTTGTTTTGGCTTCTTGACCCTCCAGTGCCATTTTCAGTGTCTTGTCTGACACCCATTTTGCTTTTTTCCTTCTCCTCTGTCTTTGTAGTGACGTTTTGCTTTCTTCATGGATGATATCCTTGACGTCATCCCACAACTCATCTGGTCTTCAATCATTTGTGTTTAATGCTTCAAACCTATTCTTAAGATGACTTTTAAATTCAGATAAGTTCAAGATCATATTTTGTTTATGTTTCTTAAAGCATCATTTTGAACTTGCACAAGAGTAATTGATGGTCGGTTTCTCAGTCAGCACCTGTCCTGGTTTTGACTGCAGATAATGAGCTTTTCCAATTATTTTTCTGTAGATATAGTCAGTCTAATTCTTATGCAGTCAATCCAGTGAGGTCCATGTGTAATGTCACTGTTTATGTATTTCTTTTAAAAGGTATTTGTGATGAATAAATTACTGAACATACACAATTCAGTCATTCTATTTCAAGCCTCATTTCTGTCACCATGTCCATATTTTCCAAATACCCTTCCTTCTGCATTGTTTTCAAGTTTTGCATTCCAGGCACTGGTTATCATTAACGTATCTTGATTGTGAAATTTTATTAAAATCTTCAATTTCATCTTATTTGGCTTTATATGTTGGGCCATATATTTGAATAATTGTCATATTAACATATTATTCTTTGTATAGGTGTAGATAGCATCCTCTCACTCACAATATTGTACTTTAGGCAACAACTTGAAATTGTCTTTTTAATTCTGTATGCAACACCATTCTTCCCCCTGTCTCATTACTGGATTTTATACCATGAGAGTGCCTGACTCAAAGTGGCCAAAACCTACCCATCTCATCTCATTAATCCTTGGAATATCGATGTTCATGCATTCAATTTCAATTCGCACAACTTTTAGTTTTCCAAAACCCATACTTCATACATTCTATTTTCCAACTGTTAAAGAATGTTTGCAGCTGTTTCTCCTCATTTTTATTGACTTCCAATTAGGGTGTACCTGACCTCCTGTTTGTAGACTTCGTGGCATACTGTTGAATATCTCCTCTGACTGCAGCCCTGCAGGACAATAGCCCTGTAATACAGTAGTGATTTACAGCCTGGGAAATGTGGTGGAAGGTCGCTGTAAGTTGGGACCAAATCTATAACAGTGATTTTTTAAAATTTCTGAGTAATTAAAGGTAAAGAAAACACACTTCTGTGATTATTAAAATAGGTTACATAGTGAGAAGTAGAACATTTTAATCGTGATCTTTTAAAATGACTGCTACTGAACTGAGTCTACCTTCTAGCAATCCCACAGGCAAAAGACTACGACCTTTAATATTGACGACATTTCAACATCAAGAAGTTGAAAATCCTCACTGGGCCTATAGGCAAGATCATGACAAATGGAAAAAGGAATTTCATCTTGTTCTGATCCACAATCAACGCCCTTGATACCAGTAGTCAGGAGATCAGGAGACATATCGATTTGGGAAAGACTGCTATCAGGAAACTCTCCAAAGTTCTGAAAAACAATTATGTCAGTTTAAAGACTAAGATGTGCCTGATTAAAGCCATAGTCTTTAATATGCATCTGGAAGTTGTAAAATGACTAGGGGTGACCAAAGAAGAATTGATGCCTTTGAGTTGTGGTACTGGAGAAGATGACTGAATATCCCATGGGTAACCAGAAGAATAAATAAAAATATCTTGGAGAAAGTGCAACCAGAATGCTCCTTTTTTGTTGTTGTTGTTGTTGCTTCTTTTTTAAAAAAATTTTATTAAATTTTATTAATTTTAATGAACATTTACAGATATTTTTTATTTCCATTCATTCATTGTTGC